>NC_082383.1:6104881-6112381 GCF_031168955.1 Gadus macrocephalus | reverse complement strand
GAAGGAAAATGAGAAATGATGCAGCCTATTGATACTCAGAATGATGTCTCGCGGTTTCGGTGTAGAAGAGATGCGCTCAGTGAGAAATGGAGACTCAAAAGAATCCTGATAGGTGACAGATCGGAAAATATTGGGACGCTTGAACCACATCTGTGACGATTGTACAACGCTGCGACCATGACTGGGGTTGTGGTGAATTATTGCAAACTATTCAAAGGGTTACAATACAACAATTGTCTACAATAGGCTATTCTTTCACTAGACCTCAGAGTCTGTTTTATATTATTCTGCTTTAATATGAATTGATAAGAGTGTGTCGTGTGTGAGTGAAAACATCTGGACCGTGTATAAAAGAAGTTCGCTGAATAAACAATACAAAAAATAGGGAAAACCATGAAACCATAAAATAACAAAAGGTTGTTTACTGCAAGTGGTTCGGATTTCTGTACTAAAATGAGACCATGCTGCCTTCTTTCTTTTGACTTGAGAACACTGACCCCCTGTGGCTGAATAAAGATCTTGCGTCTGCCAAGGACAAAAAAAGAAAAACACCATAAAGGCAAATAAAGACAAATACTAATTTTTACTAAGCTATGCCAACGATCATAACAAAATATTTATTAAAATTGTTTCCCAAAGGTTATCTTGCGATCATTGTAGCCTAGTTTCAAGCAACTCATTTTGTCTTTTGCTCTCAAAGGTTTGAAAATGTCTTGCTACATCTGGTATGGTCATTGTCAATTGTCAACTGGACAGATGAATACAGGTGCATAGTATAAAATGTAGATATTCCAACGGTTGATCCCACTCTGTTTACACTCAGACAATTTTAAAGGAATGTAGTAAAGTAAGGGCTATGTGAAGACAATGTCACAATTAAGACATTGCATTTAGATCATACTTTACTTCCTTTACATGATGCATTTAAACAAGAGAGTAATTAGCGCATAACAAAAATGAAAAAATAAAGGAGAACATGATTGTATTGGCTCGTGCAAAAGCAGCTGTGTCTATTCAAACTTTCATGTAGGACAGATGAGACATGAGGAGACCGAAAGACATTGACACAATCCTTCAAATGTGCGTGACGTCGATTGCATTATTGGATGAATACCTGATTATGTTATAATGTGTAAATGATCCTTAAAGGCCCTTTAAGGATCAGAGAAAAGCCACGAAACAACACGCATTTCATCTCAAACCCAGACATATAGGCCTATACAGTGAACGTGACTTCATCCAGCAGCAGCAGCAGCAGCAGCAGCAGCAGCAGCAGCAGCAGCAGCAGCAGCAGCTATAGTTTGGAGACTCCGCAAATTAAGTTTACCCAGGAGCAGATCCTCACACAAAAAGCTGCTCATCCGTCCCAGAGTTGCTGCGTCTGAGCTTCAGCCCAGACAGGATCTTCTGGGCGGGTACAGACAGGGGCAGCTCTCCAGAAAGCCTCTTGGGCGACTGACAGACAGCAGCCTTCCCTGCCGCGCGCCAAGCCCCCTCCATGCCGCAGGGCACGTTCGCCGCGGTGGGATCGGCTCTGTCGCCAGACCCCCTGTCCCGTCCGGAGGGCGGGGTGGTGGCGGCGGTGGAAACGGACGCCGCCGGCCCCGCGCCTGCGGTCCACACGGGGTCCAAGGCCAGCATGTGCTGTACGACCGAACGGGGACTCGCCGGGTCCGCCCCCTGGCCGGGGTCAACCCCAAAGTCCTGGGTGCCGGGGGTCCCTTCTTCCGGGTTTCTTGGTTCCGGAGACCCCCCCCCGCTGCAAGCCTCGGTGTCGGGGCCCCCGGCGCTCGGGTGTCCGCTCCAAGGCTTGGGCCGTCGGGTTCCGGGGGTGGGGTGGCGCTGGTACTTGACCGGCTGCCTGGTGAAGCTGTATAGAGCCTCGGTGTCTGCTCCCCCTGCTGCCTCTGGATCCGGGGCCCCCCCGGCCTCAGACTCCAGGGCCGCCGCATCCCCGGAGTCCAGGGCCCCCGCGCCTTCAGAGTGCGGGGCCCCTGTGGCCTCTGAGTCCGGGGCCCCCGCGCCCTCAGGGTTTCGGGCCCTCGTGGCTCCGCTCACAGCCACGCCTGAAAACGAGGAGAAACACAAAAAAACGGATTTTATATCCTTGACAGAATGAGAACGATAGTCTGTATTCATAAAAGGCGTGATGAAAGTGTGGTGGTTATGATTATATCATTTAAACACAAATAAAGCAAGATCCATACACAGTCATACACAGTATATATGAGCTGACTTGTGTTGTTAAGGTTTAGGGTGTTGCAGTGCAGAGAGTCAGAACACAGCAATGAAATAATGATTTGGGACTGGTTGGATTCATTTGGATTTTACAACCTTGAATTGGCCATGATGTACTAACAAGACAACAGTGTTGACATCCAGGTAAAGAGTTTATCAGAGCTCAACAATTCTGAGTTTATCGATGTGGAAAAAGAAAGCAGAAAAGCTCAACAAGCTACAACAATTTGCTCTTTTATGAAAAACAATACAAAAAGCTGCCTAGAAAAGGTAAATAAAAGCCAGAATAGCAAAACACACACACACACACACACGCACGCACGCACGCACGCACGCACGCACGCACGCACACACACACACACACACACACACACACACACACACACACACACACACACACACACGCGCGCGCGCGCGCGCGCACACACACACACACACACACACACACACACACACACACACACACACACACACACACACACACGATAAAACCTGAAAAAGCTGAAAAAAGATAAATTGACAAAACCTGTAATCCCATGTACCTAATCCAGCCACACCCAAAATTAACGGTTGTTATGGCTTGCCTACCTGCTCCCTCATTGGCCTCAGGGCTGAGCTGGTCCACGGCTTCATTGGACGAGGACTTGTCAGATATATAACCCTCACTTGACTCTCTCTTGATTGTTCGACTCTGTTGGAATGACACAATCCTAATGTTGGGGATGTTTGTTGAAATATATGACTCTATATTGTTCAAGGAGCAGTTAGGCAAATACAACAAAAATCTACAAATGTAGTTCTGAAAGGGTCCCAAGATACGTTTTGGTCGATTCAAGGAGAAAAAGTCAATTTTTCTTCTTCTACTGATATATCTGGTGTTTTTGTTGCCGATGTGGTTGGAGAAAGCCAAGCGCTAATGTGTGCAGGAGAGGTCAGAGTCAGCGCGGGTAGACAGGCAGACACAGTGTGCTAATAGAGTTAATCCTGAAGGCACAAGTGTTAATTAAGGAGACAGGTAACCTTCCTGAACATGCCAACCGAATTAAGACAACAGATAAACAGCTTTAGTGGTAAAAGCAGCTTCACTCAGGTTCATGCATAGACGCTAACACAAACACACACAACCACACACACACACACACACACACAAACATACACAGACATGCACGCATTACGCAAACACTTTCCGTCCACATACCTAAAGGTAGAGACTGTTATTGTAGTTGAAAAACTGTTAAAATAGTTACAATAATTACTGTTATTACTGTGGAAATTAAAAGCCTGTGATATGAACATTGGAATTGAGATGTGTTGTTGAACACCCCCTAATAACAAATAACTCATGTTAACACCGTCGTTCACCTCTAAGGACTGGGGCCGGTCTCTGCAGGGACCCCCTTGGTCCGGGGCAGTGCTGGGGGTCTCAGGGTCCACCAGGGGGCAGGGTTGTCGGGTGGGTGTCTCCGGCAGGGGCGTGGTGGGGACCGGCGGGGGCGGCGTGCTGGCCCTGGGCTGGGGCCCGAACACCCGGTCGTACCGAGCGATCAGCACCTCCACCAGCAGGCCCTGATAGGTGGACTCCACCAGCGCCACCATGGACATGTCAAAGGTCACCAGGGGGCGCAAGAGAGTCGGCCCGAACACGATGCCCAGGTTCCCCGCTGACATCATGTTTTGCTCGACGTTTATCGAAACTCTGTGGAGGCAGAGGGGCGAAGAGTTAGGCTGAGCGATTTGGACGGATTGGCTGACGTAAGAACCATCAATCGTCAATTCCCTTCTCAATCAATGTGCTCTGTCGAGGAACAGAAAATCCCCTTTTGAACGCAAGCGATTTGCTGCAGTGATAACAGTTCCCGAAGCAGCTTTAAGCGACCCCTACGATTTGTGATAGAAACCATTTTGGTTCACCTGTTTAGGTGGCACATCATGTGCTGCAGCGTGCTGTAGGAATACGGAGGGAGTTTCTCTAGAATCGTGCACAGGTTGACCACGATGTCTTCCGGGACTTCCGTCGCGTCTACAGAGGCCTCCTTGTACGCCCGTTGAATGGCCTTGCCCACGTTGATGAAGTCACTGTAGAGGTCAAAGGTCAACAGCGGCTCTGGGAGCTGGAACAAAGAGAGGAGGGATGAGTGATCATGGTCGGCCACTGAATAAACGCTTTCTTTTGTTGTCGATATTTCTATGGAAATCGTGGGATTTTACCCCAGCAGGGCGTACCGCTTTGAAGAAGTGCTTGAGGAGGCAGGTAATGTCGTGCGGCGAGATGTCCGACAGTTCCACCTGTTCACCCTGGGCCTCGAAGGCCTGACACAGCCTCTGGATGCGCGGCTTCGACCCACACACTCGATAAATCCCCTGGGATAAGGTCGGAGAGGAGAGGAGAGAAGCTCAGTCGGAGCGTCGATGCTGTCGCTATCAGCTGGGGTTTCACACTCAATCGAGTTTCTAATGTCTTGCATGTTACGCGTCAAGTCAAGATGGATGCAGTAGATCAATGAACGATCTACTAATCAGTCCCGCCTGTGTGCTAACCACATAGGCGATACGCCTTGTTGCTACATATCATTCCCTCCCTTCCTCAACCCACTTTTCTTCCTCTCTTTACTGTCCCATCCATAAGGCCAATGCAAATATATTATAATATAATTATATGTAAATAATACAATAAAAAAAAAATAGTTCACTCTATTATACATTTGCTGTTACCTTAACTGATTTGCCATCACAGTAAGGAAACCAAAACTGAAACATAATATTAAATCCCAAACATCCTACATGACAACACTGATTAGAGCCTTTAGCTCCTCTTCTTAATCATTGTGTCTAGATTGCAGATTAAGGCCGGTTTTACACCATCGTTCAGATAAGCTCTTCAGCTGCGTTCCTGTGGTTGGTAGTAGGTACCTCTCCGACACGGGACAGGGACAGTGAGTCTTACCACGACCGCCAGACTGTTGATCTCGATCTCCGCCGTGCAGCGCTGCACCACGAACGGCACGGCGTTGGGCCGGTCCCGGCACAGCTGGGCGAGGCCAACCCCGAACACCACCCCCTTCCCGTTCTCGCACACCAGGGAACACACCTCCAGACACTTCCGGTGGAGCGCCAACCCACACTGAGGCACCGGGAGACAGGCACAAGCCAGACATGAAGTTTTTATCGACTACATTGTGTGCTGTGCCAGACTCCCTGGTTTCTTCAAGGTGGTCGGGAGAGAGAAAAGTTGAGAAATCATAAACAAAACTTAATTGAGTTCCAGATCTATTCCTTAAAGGCTGCTGCTACAAGCAGACTTGATATTCAACGATCAACTAACACACAAAGGGTACAACCTTTGAGACCACACCTTTCATTTTCTGATCAGAGCTGATCAGGACAAACATGTTGCTATCGCTAAGTGTATTTCTCAACAATAATGGATGCCTTGCATCGTTGCTATACTCTCGTACCTCCTCACACTCAACGCCGTTCACCACGATGTAATTATCGCACTGCTTGCACTTCACCATCTTGCTCTTCATCTTCCTCAGTTTGTGAGTCAGTGCCGCCCTGGAAGGGATGCGTACTTTGGCAAGAGATTCTGAAGGGGATTCCAGAAGGTCTGAAGGCAGGAGGAGAAGACACCGGTTACAAACGTAAAGTTCATATTTGTGAACGAATGAGACGCCTATGTCACAGACTTGCGACTGACCAGATTCCGTCGCCATGTCCCTGTCGTCAGGGTCTTCTGATGACATCGCCCCGCAGGACTGGACTTTGGGCAACCGCCTTGAAAACGAAGCTTCGGAGACGCAGGGAGGCACAACAAAAAGAAGATCATAGTAACTGTCAGCAACGAGGGGTCATTCTTACGCTAGACTAACCCTAACATTGGACAGGATGTCATCAGAAAGATTTCATCTTAACTGGCCTACCAGGGCTGGACAGAGACTCCATGCTTCCCTCCATGCTCTCGCCATCGCTGGAGACAACTCTCCCTGGTGGTGGTGGGGGAGCAAAGCAAAGGTCTCAGGATACAGCTCACACACTTGTAGTAACTCTCTGTAGAGCTTATTCAAACCAGCAGGCATATTGATTCATTGGGTGGGGAAACCTTCTGGTATCTTTGGGGAAACGGTTCATGGTGTGCAAAGATCCTAGCAGGTAACACTCTCCCAACTAACCAAAACGGCAGCCGATAACCGCAATAACAGTGTGATCAGCGCTCCCGTGCTTACTTCCGTCACTGGGGCGTCTCATGGGGACGTCGTCCGGTAGGTACAGGTCCTGCAGAGCACTGAGTGGGTTACTTGTTTTCCGTTTGGTCTTCTCCAGCCTTCCACGAAAACAAGACAACAAAACAACAAAAAAGAAAGAAATTCATCACATGTTGGACATTCAGTTTGGACAACCATCTCAACCTCCAATGGGCCTCATTCAGCAAGCGGCCATCTCGGTTCTACATGCGAGCTTCCCTCCCACCCAGCGACCAAAGATGGATCCCAGATGAACTCGGATGAACCCAAGATGTTGATCTTAATGTTGTGATGTCCTGTTGTCGTGGTGTCCAAATGTTGTGGCGTTGTTGTTGTTGTTGTTGTTGTTGTTGTTGTTGTGGTGTCCCAATGTTATGATGTTGTCGTGGTGTCCTAATGTTGTGTTTTACTGTTGTAAAATCGTGTGCAATTGTTTTTATACCTTAGTGTGTTAGGTTTGTTGTTGTCTTGTCTGGTTTGTTGTTGAGACTGATTCAACTCGAACCTTACCCCTTGCCCTGGGGCACGTACTCCTGAAAGGTGAAGCTGAGCGGAGGCTGGTCGCGCCGCCGCCGGCTAAGGATGTGCAGGAGGTAGGGCTCCCCGGGCTCCAGGGGCCGGCAGGTGAGCTCCAGGTTGTGGTAGCCCAGCGGGACGGGCTCCGTCTGCTTCCGCTGGTAGTAGAACATGTTGACCGTCGCCTGGTGACGCAAGGGGGCGGGGTCGGGTGTAAAGGGGGGGGGGGGGGGGGTCGGGGTGTAAAGGGGGGGGGGGGGGAGAACGTGTGTGAGTGGGGGAGGAGGAGGAGGGGCAGGCCAGTTCGGTAGCTTTATAGGGTGTATAGGACCACCGGACAAAAGGTGCACAGCTTCGATCCCGGATGCCAGCAACCTTGGCCGTTTTTGGAGCGAGATGCTGTCTCTGATGTCTGAAGATCAGACCCCTCCCTGCTTCTGGATAACGTGTATTTTAATGTATGTCGAAAGTATGTTGATTGTATGTTGCATATGGTGTATTAAAA
>NC_082383.1:6017734-6104781 GCF_031168955.1 Gadus macrocephalus | reverse complement strand
GTTGTAATATAGTGTTTTGTTGTAAAGTGTCCTGCTGTCATCAGGGTTGTGAAAAATGCAAACTTGGTGGCCTGTTGGACTATTAGAAAGTTGAGAGCTTTATAAGCCCTATTTATGTATTTATTTTCTCTTAATATTAAAATATACCTAATGTAGCATTAGAGAAGCACAAGTAATTGGATCACTTCACAAAGAATAGCGTATCAACCATGCACATGCGTCTAACAATTAAGCGATTGATAACAATTATATTCTGGGGGGATTAATCTTTAAAAGATAACAGTTTCCAAATAAAAAGTAAATCGCCGACAACACCATAAATATTCCACAGGCCATCAACTCAACGCTAAACACAATCTGGGACGTGGGGTGCACCGCGACACAGTGGTGAGAGGCTACAGCCGAGTCAGGGTGCCGAGCAGCAGACATCCCCACTCACCCAGGCCGATCCGCTTCTCCATCCAGGCCAGGAGGTCCTTGGCGTAGCGGCACCACGTCTTGGTGTACTGCAGGGCCATCTCCACGCCCCCCCTCGCTGCGGCACAGAGCCAGGTCAGCTGTCCTGGGCTGAGAGGGACGACATCTCCATCACTAGCGGGCTCTCCCCCGGGCCCCGCACCCGCCCCCAGCTAAAGAAATATAGAGCCCCCACGTCACGTCCCTCTCTCGCCGAAGAGAGCCGCGCGTGGCTGGATCCCCTCCGCATCTACAGGACTAGGTACCCCCACCGGTTGGCCGTGTCCAAAAGTGACGGAGCAGTAGCGCGCTGGTTGATTATGAAAGGATCGGATCATTCGGGTGTGCAGGGAAAAGGTTGAAACTCAAACCCAGTATGGGAAGTAATGCCTGCATGTGGTAAGTCTATCTGGCTCAAAGTCTCCTCCGCTGTGTGTGTGTGTGTGTGTGTGTGTGTGTGTGTGTGGTGTGTGGTGTGTGTGTGTGTGTGTGTGTTCACTTCCTGCTTCATCTCTCTACTGCTTCTTCTTCTTCTATCAGCTGTCCGTCATCGAGCTGTTTATCGAAGACAGAGGCCAGCGCCGCGGTCTGAGCAGTGGAACAGCGATCAGAGGCGCACCATGCCACCGGGCCTGTCCCTAGTGCCGGTCATGGTGGGTGGTTGTTGCTGCGGTTTGACAAGCGCACCACCCACCCCCACCCCCTTCGTCCTCAGAGACCCAGAGTGGGTGGGGTACACTAGGTTGGGGGACAACCCTCTCGGTCTTCGTCTTTCCTTCCCTTCCCAATCTCTTTCTGTCTCTCATGCGTCTGGGTATACCGACAGGGATCAAAACAAGGAATGTTTGTTTTGAAGCAAAGCCTTGGTGTATCTCCGTTCTTTTATAAGAAGGTTTAAGTATAATGAGCTTCAGCCTCACCATCCCAAGCGATCAAGCCACATCTTTACGTAGCTATACCGAACGAGGCGAGGTCGTGATTGGTCCCCGTTCTTTCTTAGATCCCTATCTTTTAGAACACAGCATACAACTCACTTCAAAGTTCCTATTTGTATCGAAAAGCAACAACTAACAAAAGTCCAGTTTCCGGAATAAATCCATTTATGTCCAGATTGTGCGGTAGGTTGGCTTTCAGGTCCCAGTGCATCTCCAGATCAACCTTAATTCAAGGCCGTCATTCCCAATAGGCAGCCTCCCAGAGCTTTCTGCCCCGTCCCAAAGAAGCCTCATGGGTCTGGGGATCCGGGATTAGCCCAGTGCAGGTCCAGATTTGTGGGCTGTCTAGGCTTTACCTCCTGTGGTGTGTGACAAAATGGCTGCTTATAGCCCAGTAACAGCGGTGTTGCGGGTGAGGCGTCAATCACTAGGAGGGGAGAGAGCTTGTTTTCCATCCATCACTTGGAGCACAGATCAAACGCTGAGTGTGTGTGTGTGTGTGTGTGTGTGTGTGCGTGTGTGTGCTTGTGTGTGTGTGTGTGTGTGTGTGTGTGTGTGTGTGTGTGCGTGTGTGTGCTTGTGTGTGTGTGTGTGAGTGCGTGTGTGTGTGTGTGTGCGTGTGTGTGCTTGTGCGTGTGTGCGTGTGTGTGTGTGTGTGTGCGTGCATGTGCGTGGGTGTCGCAGGCTGTGAAAGCTGTCAGTTGATGTTAGGAGTCAGAGAAACAGATGAACCACGTGTGTGTGAGACACTGACCCTCGGTGAGAGATCTCCTTGCCTGGCAGCCAATAGCAGCATATTGACCCTGTGGCACCTCCCACCCCCTTTGAATCATGACATGCAACAGAGGCTCAACTGAGCTGGGTTTCCCAGCAGGAAGCTATGTGGATGGGGGCAGCAATGTTGTGAGTGTATATGTTTCACTGCCTGCTGGAAGTAGCGTTGTTACAACATCGTGCTGCATTTCCGTGTGACTGATCTGTTTCTCTTACTCTTGTTCCTCCACAGCAAATGAAAGACTATTAAGGGTCACGGCATCGGAACTGCCTGCCGACTAACAGGAAAAGGCAAAAGGCAAAGTCAGGCTTTTTGGTCCAACAATATCTGACGTATTCTACACAGAACTCCCCCTGGTTGACACCAACTTAAAGTAGACAGCCGAACACACTGGATTCACTCTTTCATCTCCCCTCTCTGATTTCTCCACCTTCAGACACACACACACACACACATGCACACATGCACACAACCAGACAAACACACACACACACACACACACACACACACACACACACACACACACACACACACACACACACACACACACACACACACACACACACACAGACGCACACACACACACAAACACACACACACACACACACACACACACACACACACACACACACACACACACACACACACACACACACACACACACACACACACACACACACACACTTCCACACACAGAATTCCACACACACACACACACACACACACACACACACACACACACACACACACACACACACACACGCACACACACACACACACACACACACACACACACACACACACACACACACACACACACACACACACACACACACACACACACACACACACACTTCCACACACACACACACACTTCCACACACAGAATTCCACACACACTTCCACAGACAAAAACTCCCAAACCACCCGTCTTTTGACCAGAGAGAAAAGACGGAAAAAAAAGCGGAGGGAGCAGCAGCTGTCGTTTTTTAATCCCAGTCTTTTATCCTCTCCTGCTCTAATCTTGTTAGAACAGAGCAATTAGTCCACGCCACTAACGATGTGAATACAACCCAGCCCTGGGGGACGACAGACACACTACTAGCGCTGTCATTGATGAAATGAGGGAGAGAGAGACACACGCGTTTGTCTCTCATCAATGACAGCGCGGCTGTCTGCAGTGATACACGTTAAACCATAAGCATCACACACCCGGGCTTACTGGGCCATAATGGAGTTTCATTTGCACGGTTCAAACTCGATTAGTGGAGCTTTATTGTCCCTTCAGGTGCGTACATAACGACATAGGTTTAATTTGTGTAGATTTTATGCCCATGTACAGGTAAACATAAGCATATGTATGCACGCACGCACGTCTGCACACACAGACACACAAACTCTACATACTGCTACTATACCTGATTGGTTCTCGATATCTGTGGGATCAACGCAGATCTCTATGGGACATGTATCTTCACAAGGCTGGGGAAATAGAGAACAAACATCAGAATGCATCAAACACTATCCGCCAGAAAATCCAAATTTGTACAAACCCACAAAGAAAGTCTGTCTTGCAGTAAATTCATAACATTAACCTTCAACCTGCACTATGTATGTTTTCTACTGCAACAATTTACTCCATTAAAAAATATATATGAATAAAATATATGAACAAAAAGTTTTTTTAATTTATTTTGTCTCAGGAATATCGACGATAGTTTTATCTGGTCCACTATTGCCCCCGACACTGTGGGAGAACACAAGTAATCCTGGTAACTGAGTCATCTTACAGACACGCTGTCCTGCTCCATGGATTCGCTTCTTTCTGTAGAGATGGATTCGGGGATGGATTGGGAGTCAGGTTCCAGCTCCTCTGAACTAATGAAACAAGTCAAACGTTAATTATGGGAGAGGTCGAGGTCCTAATAATACCAAGGGATTTAGAAAGAACACTGACGTGAAGTCTTTGCTTTCCACATGGTGAATTTCCCTCTATGACATCTAAGATTGCCCAACTTTTTCATTCATAACAGTTCCGATGCTGATCAGTGAACAGAGGACATAGTTTCATATAGGCCTACAGCCATACCAATATATTTTGTGCACAGTAAATATAATATTGAAAAACTATTCATTCATACAATGAATATAACAATACAGTAATTAGCTCCATATTCTGCAAATGTTACCGTCATCAACAATATGAGCTGGAAGTTTGTATTTGAGGAAGTCTCACTGACTGTATTGGTTGTAGTTCCTGAATCAGAGAAAATCCAGTTTCCTAATCTAGGTAAAACTGTTCATGTTATCCAAAGAAACAAACAAATACATTTCCTTCCAAAGGGATTATTATTATAATTTCAACTAACAATTCTTTCAACATCCAACTCGATATTATCTTCACAAACATGATGGTCGACAACATCCGAACAAAAAGGGATCTCATGTAACTGAAAGTGCTCCTGAGTAAAGTTGTAATAACTATATAATAAAATAATAATAATAAAAAATAATACCCACAAACCTTTTATTTGAGAAACTCAAGGATTCTACTTACGAAATAGCCAGGCTGAGGTCGAGGCTATCAAATTCCCTGAAGATCTCGCTGTAGCGCTTGGGAGGCGAATTAAAAGCTACCTTTAGTGTTTCTGAAATGAAAATTAGACCCTTTCATTAACATGCAATTAACATTAGCAATCATTTTAAACAGCATTGCCTTAATAATGCCCTTCCCCCACCTCAAGGCAAAATACAGTACTACTCTTCTTTGACTCAGATGGTCTCAACTGGTCTCAACTTCATGGCCAGAACATAGTCTTTAAATTCTTTGTGCGACACTTAAATTAAGTTGAGTCAAAAGTGCTTGTGAAAGAAACCATAAAAAGTAATAATAGTAGTAATATATATATATATATATATATATATATATATAGACACATTTTACGAAACCTTATACTTTGTGTCACAGAAAGGGTGTGAGTTCATTTGATTTATAACCGTATGTAGAAATACAAAGGCAATACATGAGTCAATGACTTGACGATGATGCAACGACTCACATAAAAATGTGTCTACTATTTATTTCTATCTAAATTATATCTAAGCACTCCTTTTGCCCCGCAAAGATAAAAATCTTGGTGTATTTCTGTCTTTATTTAGCTTGATGCCCAAATGAACTGAAATTAGCGTTTGCTTTGGAAGAAGCGGTTAAATGTTTGACAGCAGCCTAACACAAGACTTTGAATGCTGAATATCTGCCACTCTCTCTCTCTCTCTGAAGCTGTCTCAATTTGGGTCAACCACATCCTGCTTGTCATTTATATCATGTTCTGTAATGCAGCAGCAGCAGCACAGTTTCAGACAGTCTTGTGAGGTGATTTTGAAAGACGGGTACTATATTTCCTGTAGAGCTACCAGCTGAAAGTGGCCGACAACCACTCTGTCAATCAATCTATCAATATTCTGATTAAAAAAATATGACTCTTGCAATATATTTTCACCTTAAGTTCAGGGAAAACACAGTACTTTAAGAAGGGTTAAGAGGGTTCTTAAAACAGACAATATACTCTTTATGAAAGTAGACGTGTCTTTTGTTTGATGTTAATACAGAAGTTGAACAGCAACAAAAAAAATGTAAATAGAAGGGGAGGCCGGGGAGTGCAACCGTGCCGACTAAGAGAATGTAACCGTACACACACACACGCTCCCTCACACACACTCACACTCACACACACACACACACACACACACACACACACACACACACACACACACACGCTCCCTCACACACACTCACACACACACACACACACACACACACACACACACACACACACACACACACACACACACACACACACACACACACACACACACACACACACACACACACTTAGATAACACACACACACACTTAAATAATCTCTCAATTAAAATTTCGAAACAATAACAGCTCCTTTTCAGCCAACGTCCTCGTTGCGTGGCTCACCTGACTTTTTGGTCGATCCTTCCTCTTCCACGATTGTTTCTTCTTCCATGTCTACACCATCAAGAGTCTCCCCACCAGCCGACACACTTAACCTGTACTGGCAGGAAGGGGTGTCAGATTTGGTTGGGGGGGGAGGGGTCAACTGTACCAAACACTAGAACGTATCGGCAGACAAGAGTAGTCGTACACACTGACTGGTCGAAGGCTATGGCGGTGTTTGCAACCCCCTGCGTGGTTGCTAATCTCTATTTTTGCTGCTCTCGATAGTAACTTCCTCTAAGGGACTGAAGGTTGGCCAATATGTTTTCACCACTAGATAGAGGAAGTGTAGAGCGAGTTTCTCCTCTGGGCGTAGGCCACACCTACCCCACAGGCCAACCCTGATGAGAAGATGCTACGCAAACCGCAGAGGCTTTGTTTTTCCATCCTCTCTGGGAGGCTGGCTAATAAATGTGCACACAGAGAACGATTGCAAGTTCCATACAATGATGGATCATAACTTATCCTCTGTCTGGTTTCTTTTGATTGTTTGAATTGTCGGAGCAAAGGTCATGCCGGTGCACAGTTTAAGAGGTTTCATATTCAATGAACTTGCTCACCTGACGCAAGGTTTGCTTGCGGCCTCCATGTCTACTGAAAGATCTGCGCAAGCTACCTGGTTGGTGCTGCAGAAGATGACGCAGACACAATTAGTCAACATTTAGGTGTTACGAGCAGTGAGTTTAAAAACCGTAGGGCTTGCGATGCAAAGGTGATACGAAATGGATTGGAAGAATTGAGTTAAAATACTTGGCGTTGTGTATGCCATAGTGTTGGTGACACACAGGTTAGTTGAAGTGCTAACTGCGTGCACAATTGCATGTTGCAGTGCAACAGAGTACCAATAGTCAAACTTCCATACCACTGTCCGCTATGCAATTCATTAATAAAAATCTAGTGAGGGACACATTCACACTTCTTAAAACAAAATATTTTATTCTTTTAAAAAGGCACAATCGCAGTCTTCTATTGCATAGGATTCCCATTGTCAAACACTCCCACTCAGTTCATGCATCAGTAGCCACCTCCAACATAGAACGATTGTGTATTTCCGTCTAAGTAAATAACATGATCCATAACTTGAGAATGGGCATAACGTTAAAAAAACAACAATCACTTCACTTTTGACAATGCTTTTGCGACCTGAATATCGTGATGTTTCCCTTCTCAAACTCACTTTCAACCGACGCGCAGAGAGAATGCGACTCGGGTGAAAGGCCAGAATGGCTAACACGTGGCCGAGAAGGCCTCTTTTGTGGGAACTTTAAACACTGCTTTGGATCCTACTCCTCCCAGACCACGGTGCGGTGTGGACACACGAGATCGGTCTGGGCTGGAACCACCGTGGCCACGGGCTGCAGCCTGGCGTCCGTCGGAACACCCAAACAGCAAACAAGTGGGGACAGCACTACGGAGTCATGCATGCCACTATAATGCTGTTAATGAGTGAGTCGTTAATTGTCGGATCAAATTGCGCTGTAAAACGATGTCTTGTTCGAAAGCGGTTCTTAAAAGCGGTTCTTAAATGCAATCTCATGTTGGAAATTGTGTTCTGGAAATAAAACCAAATTAAAAAAAAAAAGGTTTACAGGATAGTAAAAAAAACAAATGAACTGAAACATGCAACATTTTCACACTCAATCTCTTTGGACAAAGCCCTTGCAATACATCTAGATTAACACATTTATATAAACAAAACACTTCTCTACTGCACTCTTCCATTTTGATTCTGCTGAATGAAATGAATGACGAAATTCATAAATTCAACGCCTGGATTTAAAGAAAATATGCATGAGGCGTGCAGATTTATTCATCTGGTAAGGTTCATTAAGTATAACGTCGGCTAATGTTCAGGCTCTACTCTGTATGACAGACATGACGGGTACTGCAAATGCCATTACAAACGGCAAGTCTAGTGCCATTATGAAGTTACGCCTCAAAGTTGACCAAATAAAAGAAGAAATACAGCCAGCCACTAACCTCTTTCTTTTTTTGCTCTTACTTCTAGTCGCGTATTGAAATTAAATTAAGGCACCCCCCCCCCCCCCCCTCCCCGCCCATACAAGGAACACGAATGCCGCAATCCATGAGCTGGGGGCGTAAAAAACAAAGGAAGATAACAGGATTAAAAAATAAAAACAATAAAAACGGAGTACCATAAAACTAACAAACAGAAGCCCCCTGCTCGAGAGCTCCTCCTCCTCATAGCTCCTCCTCCTCATAGCTCCTCCTCCTCATAGCTCCTCCTCCTCATAGCTCCTCCCTGGCGGTGCTGTCCAGAGGGGACTGCAGGACGTCCGAGTTCTGGGCCTCTGTGCTGATGGCCGCCTGCTCCTTGGTCTTGCCGGAGCGGGCGCGGTCCCAGTCGGTGCGCACCTTCTCGTTGTCCCACACGGTGGAGGTCTCCGTGTCGCTGATGTAGCCCGGGTCGCCCGTGTAGTGGGACGGGAAGACCAGCAGGGGCTCGGCGGAGAACGCCCTCAGGTCGCGGTTCTCAAACTCCTCCATGTACTCCGAGCTGGTTGGGGGAAAGAGAGGGAGAACAAGAGAGAACGAGAACGAGAGAGAGAACGAGAGAGAGAGAGAGAACGAGAGACAGACAGACAGACAGAGAGAGAGAGAGAACGAGAGAGAGAGAGAACGAGAGAGAGAGAGAGAGAGAGAGAGAGAGAGAGAGAGAGAGAGAGAGAGAGAGAGAGAGAGAGAGAGAGAGAGAGAGAGAGAGAGAGAGAGAGAGAGAGAGAGAGAGAGAGATGTGAGTGATCTCCACACATCCACACGTCGTGACGTCGTAATGCCTCGGAAAAGGCACCTGGACGTCACGAAAAGACTGCGCCTTGAGTTCGGAGCAAAGTAGAACGTTCACAAACGTGGAGGCAGAGACCGGCAAAAAACATAGGATCTGACACCTATTTCTCTAAATGACGGGCTTATTTCTGTCTATTTTTGTCACAGTGTCAAAATGGCATAATTACTATGTTGAAGATCACACAAGACAAAGCCTACACAGGGTGTTTGTTGAACATGATGGGCAGGAACTCGTCCACGGGCAGCATCCTCTTCAGCGGCTCGGCTTTTAGCAGCTTCATGGCCCCCTCCAGCGACATCATGTAGCCCAGCGTCCAATAGGAGTAGTCCGCCTCCACCAGGTTATGAATATTAGGCACCGACTTCTCCGGGCGGTCCACCTGCATACGCTTCCGTCCGATGTAGCTGTTTGAAAAGAGAACGGGGGTGGAAAGGGGAAACAACGTGAACGCTGATGGGCGGAGGAATGGAAAATTCCCCAGTGGGCGGAGTTTGGAGTTTTCCCCGGTGACTCGTAAAAAACTAATTGACGTTTGAACGAGCTCACATGCTGCTCTAGCCCCTTCAGGCATCGAGAGTTATGTCCCCTTAACTCAAACTGCAGAGACCAGCTCCGGCCTGATTCTCTAGTCTGGGCCAAAGGGTGGTTAACATCACCGTGTTGCAATGCACCTTAAAAGGTGACATATTATACCACCGGGGGTGAATGTGAAAAGCCATTACAAGCCGTTTTGAAAATCGGCCTCTTCTTACATCACAAGTGTTCGCGTCCGCCTAGATGTGTTCTGGATAGATCAGTCTACCAGCCTACCCAGTGGTATAATATGTCACCTTTAACTTCGTCACTGCTTACTAATAAGCATGTCTGAATATGTTAAAAGACGTTTCTAAAAAAATAAGAATCCCCAGGATGATTTGCTAATCACTGACATGAGGTCCCAGCGCAGTCCTTCCCTGTCCACCTCGATCATCAAGTTCTTCAGGCGCCGTTTGAAGAAGATCTCGAAGCGGAGGTCGTCCTCGATCACCAGGGACGTCTGCAGACCTCGATCCACGATCTAGGGGCCAGACACGACACACGACGGGGCTCCGTCAGCGAGCGCCAATGAGGGCAGTGAACGCATCCAACCAGAATTAAACAAAAACTACAAATCGATTTTGACAGAGTGCATAGGAGCCATCATTTCATTGAGAATGATTGGGATACTTTTTGAGGGGTAATGTGATAGGCTTTTTGGTCTTGCACCTCTTGCCAGATCTTGTAGTGGGAGAGGAAGCAGCCCAGCTCTCCCTTGGTCAGTGGACGGCCGTGGTAGGGGTCACTGTACCCAGGAAGCATGTGGATGCCCATCGCATTGATCTCACTGATGTTCATGGCTCTGTGACAGACAGGAGGGAGAACATACAACATCAGGAGGGGAAATAAAGCAGAATGGTAAAGACGGAAACATGAAAAATAAATCTCATTTAAGCACATAGCAGACGCTTTTATCTAAAGCGACTTACAATAAGTAAGAAACTTGAAAAGAAAACGTACTTTCCATCCACGGCTTCGATAACCTTTGATGCGATTTCCTGCTCGTACAGCGTCCTCAGCATGCGTTCTCGGCGGTCTGTCCTCTTCTTCAAGTTTATCATGAACACCTGCACACACAGCACAACAAACCAGCACATGTCAGCCCAGACACTCGCCAGTAGATGGCGACATTCTGCAAAGAAAGTGACAAACTCTCGGCATTTGTTCAGTGTTCATCTTCACAAAGCCCCCACTTTACTCACCTCGTCAAAGCCCAGTTTGTCTGGCTGTTTAGTGGGGGGAGGAATGTATTTCGAGGGCATCACTGGGGGGTGTCGCACTATGTAGTGAGAGGGGAAGATGAACACAGAAAGGGTCAACAGAAATGCATGCTGGGAGACAGAAGTAACACGAAAGCGTTGAGAACAAGACTGCATCTATGGAAGCCCCCGTGGGGTCAAATGCGTGCCAACTCACCATTAACCTCCAGCAAGGAATGCAAGAAACTATCCGCCTCGTCCTTCAGTGAATTGTGAGCCCGTAACGGAACCGGGAAGTAACCGAAGGTCTCTTGGTTACATACAAACATTTGTACATCTGCAAAGAGAAAATGTCATTTGTTTTTTGTTTCTTTAGTCACAAGTTAACTCAAGGCGAACAGCACCCAAAGGGGGCTTTTTCAGGGGAACTGCAGTTCATTAATAGATACTTCAAATTTTGGTATAAGTACCAATAACAAGTAATGTACATATGTAGTGTGTCAAACATAAACATGGTCCAACCGAGACACACAAGGTGGACCGTTCATAACAATGTCTAACATGTGATAAACATCAAACAGAAACAAAGGGGAAAACAAGGCATAACAAAAACGATAACGATAACCAAGGCCTCAGATAAATATATGATTCACATCTAACAATAACATGTGATAACCAAGGCCTAACATTAACATAAACAAGGATATACACAGTCGAACAGAAACAGGTGATAAACATGGTACAACATACCCATCCGATAAACAACGTCGGAAGTAAACATGTGATCAGCATGGCATAACACATTAACGGACGAATCCCCCATACCTGCCATGCGGGCGGAGAAGGCGAACACGATGATGTCGTCGAAGGCCCAGCTGTAGTCCGGGTGCGGCGGGTGGAAGGCCAGCTGCCTGGACGCCTCCTTCCTCAGGTCGATCAGGAAGGTGGAGTGGACCATGGGCACGGCGAAGCAACCCCTCCGCTGCTGCTTCCTTATGGGAATGTAGGCCGGCGTGCGTTTATAATAACCCTGCAAGAGGGTAAATGGTTAAATGGACTGCATTTATATAGCGCTTTCACCCAAAGCGCTTTACAATATTGCCCAAACCTTCACCGTTCATGCACACACTCACACACCGACGGCGGTGTCAGCCATGCAAGGCGACAGCGAGCTCGTCGGGAGCACTTAGGGTTAGGTGCCTCGCTCAGGGACACCTCGACACTCGATCCCCGAGGAGGAGCCGGGGATCGAACTAGCAACCTGGCGGTTACCAGCCGACCTGCTCTACCTCCTGTTTCTACTCTGACAGGAGTGGGACCAAAAACAGCCGAGAATTCTAATATCTCATCAAAGATGAGTGAATTCAGATACAGGTTATTTAGCAGCGTGCAAGAGGTTAAGGCTTCTTGCATTGAGAATGCCTACAGGTAGGCAGCAGACGTTGGCTGTCGAACACACTTCGTTTCGGATTAGCATTCGAAGACGCTGGTCACTATACAATCCTGCCCGCCTTTTCTCATTAAATGACCCCGATGGACATGAACTAATACGCTTGACCAAACACACACAGTACCTGGGATGTCATACCACACCAGAAGTTGGAATAGGCAGCGCGCGATTCCAGCATTGGCGCAACGATGGTCTTGTCCTCTTCGATGAGCTTCCACAGGACTTCCGGATTGATGAGGAGGTTGTCACAATCCACGGCCTAAAACCAGAAAGGAAAAAAAAAACAATAGTTTGAGAAAGTTTTCTTTTTCAAAAGAAAAGCTGATTTGAGTAGAAACAAACTGAATACAATAGTCTTTGGATGTCTAAAGAAAGTGGTATGATTGAAAGAACATATGGTCTCTGCTGATATTAACAATAATGCTTGAGCTTACGAAATAGAAAAACGGGATTACATTAACAGTTTGAGGGTTTATTTTGAGTTGAGCTTTGTAGCGAGTTTTACTGGCCTCTCCTTGAACTGCTGGCCTCTGCTTGAAACTTGAATCAAAAGCAGTGAACAAAGGCGGTCAGGACACCCATTCAGAGAGATAAAATTGCACAAGTTGCAAAGAGCCACGGACCTGAGCATTCATCAGAACCGCGCCATTGTAATGAAAGTAACCCAAGAAGAACCAAACCCTGCCTCTGTGCCCGTTCTCCATCAGCCCTAGACAGCCCCATCTGTTATAATGTGCAAAATGTTCCCCCCCCCCCCACCCCCCTCCCACACACACGCACACAGACACTCACACACAGACAGACAAAAAGGCACTCACAGACAAACACACACACACACACACAGACCCACACATGCACACACACACACACACACACACACACACACACACACACACACACACACACACACACACACACACACACACACACACACACACACACACACACACACACACACACACACACACACACACCAAGAAGTAGTCGGCCCACATCTCCCTGGCCGAGTCCAGCGCTGCTTGGCGCAGCTTCATCACGTGGGCGTAGCGTAGGTTGGTCCACTGCTTCGGACTGTCCCCGTCCGGATACTCACTAAAAAAACAACAACAAACAAACAAAAACACAAAACAGACACACCGACACAAAGGGGAACGTCAACACCTGGCATTGTCGCCATAGGATCCGTGTCAAACTCTCATGTAACGCTAGACTCGCGGGAACTGACCTGGGCTGCTCCTTCGGCCTCCATTCCACATAGTGGTAGAGGTTCTGGACCGTGGTGAGCCAGTCTCGGAGGATGGACGTGGTGTTGTCTTCGTTGTGATCCGTTGCAACCCTGTCGCGTGAAAAAAACAAAAGTCATCTCCATCAATACCAGGAAAGTAGGCTTTGAGCTACACATTAAGGGGGCCGGCAGTAAGAGACTTGCATGCATGGTGTTACTATAGCGCTGAAGCCAGACCGGATTCGAGTTGAGACTTGAACCGATTGAAAGAATAAACCACGAGGCTCAAAGAACAATAGTTCTCAGTGGGCTTTGTGATAGTTTATCATCTGTGTCTCCCAGGAGGACACGCCTAGACAAAAATACACTTTTATCCCGCTGTGGCACTTCTGGTTGTCTTAATTCTAGGGGGATATGATCTACTTCTTGGCAATGATCCAAATGACATTAGGAGAAGTCAAAACTGCCGGGTCTGCAGTTATCTGAGGACGGGGAACAGGAAAACAAAGAAGGCAGGATGTGTGTACATGTGCGCAGTGCGTCAACACAGCCCTGGGCAGACGGGCACATTCGATTGAATGCCGTGTGGATTCTAAATCAAGCCACATGTTGGGCTCTTCTCATTCCATTCGCCTGGCTCTCTCGGTCTATGTGGAAGAGGAAGGGGCGGGGGAATCATGTTACAACTCGACAAAATCTCTGTCTCTCCCCCTCTATATACAGGAGTCTGTAGCCTTTCTATGGATGGCAGACAGCCAAGTCAGGTTCTCCCCGCTGCTGATGTCACATCAGCCCGTGAGAACACTGCAGCTGCCCACTAAACCATCTATCCCCTCGCTCCCGGCTATCCAAACGCCAGTCTCCCCTGACCGGTTCGTGCCCGGCTGCCCGCACAGCCGTCTTCTGCCACGTGCTTGACTCTCTCTCTCGCTAGAGAATCTGTTTTTGCATTGCTATTCCATGTGTTAACTTAAAAGGATGCAGGCATGCATGCATGCAGTGTGTGCATGTGTTTACAGAAGCAAATGGTATGCATTCCAAATGGTTTGGTGAAGACCTCAGCGTGCAATGTTTACGAGATGTGACAGTCGTTTACATTTGTCCCTCGGAAAGCCCACAGCTATGTGTGCTGGTGTGGTTTCACCTATAGAACCTCTTTTTGTGTAAAACAAACGTATTAGGAATAAACAAGTAAAACTGAGATAAATATGGGAAATTGGACGCAACAAAAAAACTATGTCAAAGACTTAATCTCATTTAATCCATCGCCCTCCATCAAGCTTTCAACATTTGGTTGTTTGAATAGGTCTATGGCTGGTATCCACGGGTGCATTAAAATTCTACTGCCTTACTTGCCTCAGGGGACGTCTTGCAGCTCACAGGTGCTGTGCATTGAGGAAGTTAAGGAAGTGCCAAGGTTCCTCTCTTTTAACATTTGTGTGCATACAACCAAATACCATTCCAGACATTCCTTTCAACACTCGTGCATACTTGATGAATCCTCTTCATATGGTATCCTATTTAAATTATTCAAATGATTATAAAAAGGTAAAACTCCTATCCATTTAAAATGGGTTAGGGTCATATACAAACGGATTGGTTAGGCTCTACTGAGCCTATATGGAGAACCCTAACACTGATTTACCAATGCAGTTGAACAGTGTCGAACTATAGCGCCCAATGAGATATGGGTGTGTGTGTGAGTGGAAACTTGGTGGAAGCTAGGACTCTTCTACACTGAGAAGTGGGCAATGGAAGAGATCCCCATCTTTGAAAAAGTTTCATTAGCACCCCTTCTGGCTATATACAATGGTCCCCACCATCTGCCCTCCACGTATACACATAGAGGCATACGGGGCTTGCTGTACGCAGTGTCTGCGTGAGAGCTCATCGCTGTGACTTTACATGGCCGGGGGTTGCAACATATTTAGTCCCACCATATTTAGTCCCAGGCGTTAATTCATGGATCTAAAAGTCTATTCATTTGAATCCAACACTTGTCAGGACGAAATATATGAAGTAGAACGTAGAGGGAAGAGTTGACTGCACATGACAGCATTAACTAAGCGCTACATTAAAGTTAGATCGACGAGACCTAACGGCAACGCACAGCATTATAATAGGCTTTCCCCCCCTACTGGAAATTATTCCACTACGTGTCAGTAACCAAGAGATGTGGTTGTGACTAACATCGGTACCGTTACTCTGCACGTAGATCGGTTGTAGTTATCCACTTCAGGACTTACCATACAGCTAGACGGTCCTTCGGGTAGTTAAGACGTTCGATACCCCCTAGGAAGTAAGGCAGAGAATGCTCTGCGTTCCGGCATATGAGGGCGATAAGAACCCGCGGTGCCAGAATTGGAGATTCGGGGCTCCATCGTTCCTCTGGAAAATATCCCCAAGATGGTCTGCACGCTAGGTATGCGAAGATCAGAGCGCCGTACAGAGAAATAAAGCGGTGCATTGCCAAAATACACCAGGAAAAATAAATGATAGAAAGATGTGTCTGAAGTCTTGTAGCTAAGGATATAGCTTCCAAATGTACCCTTTCTAGGCTCACAAGACCATCGCTATAACGCTAATATTCTCTGCAGCCCTCGGATGTGACAACACCGCCAAGTTGTACTTTAAAGGGGACGTCCCGATGTACTCTTAAAGGGGATGGACTTTGGAGCCCAGTGCAGTTTGATTAGCAACTGTAATTATACAATTAGACCTGCCAAAAGAACATGAACGATCTTGATTTAGTGATTTTTTTTTAAAATATACACAACTGCACGTTCTTCAAAACTTTTAATGATTTTTTTCAGTTCAGACCAGCTTTCGACCAATGATTAGAACACACACACACACACACACACACACACACACACACACACACACACACACACACACACACACACACACACACACACACACACACACACACACACACACACACACACACACACACACACACATTCTCTCCTAGAGACGGACTTTGACACTTTGTTTGTTACAACTTGCATATTTAACAAAATGTACATTCTGTCTCAGTCCTCCAGGTAGCAAAGGAGCAAACCCTAAAGCCGTGCGCCTGATCCAGGCTTCTCTACGGTGATCGTCAGGTCAGCAGCAGCCGGGCCATCGATGAGCCAGAAGAGCTCTCCTTCAGTTGGCAAAACCCGGGCTGCGGGGAACGCTGGGCCTTCCCGCCCCTCCAGCACTTCCTGTGAACAAAAAGAAAAGAGAGGCTGAATGTCCCCATTGCTTATCGCCTGTCAGTGATTTTAATCCTGTGTATAATCACTGTCTAAACACATGTTTACGCACTGTATAAACACGAATTTGGACAGTGTTTCCATCTGATTCTCTGTAATAAACAAACTTAATATCTCTTTCCGTCGCTTGGACGAATAATGTAAATCACAACCATACTGATGCATACCTCCAAGTAACAGCGTTACAAATTGTTACACAGTTAGTTACACAACGAGTTACCTTCAACACGGGCGCCTTGCTGCCACCCGTCGACACGAACACCACACAGAGCGCCGAGTTCACCGCGGGAAGGGTCATGGTGACGCGTTGTGGGGGGGGCTTGGGGGAGTCGCTGATGGGGGCCACGATCCTCGCAGTTTCCTGAAATAGGGGAGAATGCAACGCAAATGACCGGGAACCTCCCTCAACAATTCTCTCATATAATCCACAGGGTCCGTATAGTGTAGATCCCATAGCTTTGTTTAAGACCCCGGCGAACGTTGCCAGGGTCAAACCCAGGCCCGCCGCTCCCTATACGCAGAGTGCGCAGAGTGCGTAGGGCACCAAGTACCTGAGGGGGCACCAAAAATTAAGGTTTGTAAAAAAACAAAAACATTTTTGAATTAAAATAATGTGTAAATTAGTTCTGAAGAGGCCCACCGTTGTTTGTTCCCCCCCCCCCCCCCCCCCGCCCTGGTCAATCCCCAATGTCTGCAGATCAAGATGACCCGAATATGGAATAGTTTGAATAGCTCTTGAGCCGTTTGCTGCCACCAAAATGGAAGCATGAAAAGCACCACACAAACTGAAACATGTATCTAACGAAGCCATTCTCCAGTGATAGAAGACAACATTTTGTTCATAAATGTGTTATGCGCACCCATAATGAGAGACATGCACTCGCAAGGCCAAAGAATGTCTTTGTGGCAAGTGAAAGGGAGTGACTGAGAAGGGCAGAGATTATACATATTGTTGTGAAATGGCACATAATCAGGAACCACAGCAAGGAGTCACAGCCAATGGGTGGTAGGGCCTTAATGAATAGGTGGGCAATGCAATCTGTTTCACATGTAGGCTCGCATTGAAAGACATTTGAGATTCGACTTCAAATGCTGTTTTATTCCCCCTCTGAAAACAGAATAACTATGTTAGTCATGGTTAAACATGCATTTTCATATTTTGGGAAATATCCATCCAAAAGTGTTTATAAACATACAGAAATAGGTTACATTTGGAGTTAGTTTTGTTCACTTATGTTCCAATTGGATATATCATTAGCAAAATACGAGTTGAAGTCAAATGGAGACTTTAAATGTGCTGCAGGTTTAGAAAGCAACGAGCAGGCCGTCACAGGGCCATGCTTAATGCTAGGGTTGAGGTTAGCTGCACACTGGCAGAAGGGCATCTCGTTCCAGTCGACGGTTCCAGAATGACCGGTTTTGAACGGGCAGCTTTGGAGAAAAGTGCACACTGTAACGTGCCTCTTTAAACATGCATGTACTCATTATCCCTTCATTTGGAGCCAAAACTAAGCACTCGTGAGAGTTTTTTTTTATCTGCATTCACATCGAGGTACACCTTCTCTATAGTTTCGTATCCCGACAGTGGGATAATTGGACTGGAACTGTGCGCAGGAATCCTTGAATTTACCGAGCCACATTCACAACAGTGTTGCTGAGCATCGTTCTCACCTCCAGAAGAGGATGGCCTGGGAAGAGGGAGCAGGTGTGGCCGTCTGGGCCCATTCCCAGCAGCAGCATGTCAAACACGGGCTTGTCGTTTCCGGGGAACACCTGCCGTGTTCAATAGATCCAGAGCACTACTGTGTCACCAAGTCTACGGACAATAATACAGTTGACAGGTACGAGACAATTGGAAAAAATGATGTTTGCAGCCGTACCTCCTTCAGTTTACGAGCATAATCCTCCGCACACTCATTCACTGGCAGCGAAGAGTCGATGGACAGGATCGCAGTCTCTGGGATGTTGATCTTGGTGAACAGTTGATTCTGATCCGACGCACGCACACGCACACGCACACACACACACACACCAATTGTTTTTAGATTCAGTGCTATGCTGTGTATATCATTCGAGTGAAACATGACACATTTAAACATCGGGCTTTACCTTGTAAAGCCCATAGGTGCTCTCTGGGTCATTGGAAGGGACCAGCCGCTCATCACAAAACCCGACCACCCACTTGCTGCAGTCCAGGTTGGGCAGAGCGGGCAGCTCCTTGCTCAGCATGGACACCAGGCTGCCACCTGAGAGACCCAGGGTGAAGCGACCACGCGATGCAATGGCCTTCCCTGCCCGAGATGACACGAGCTCAGCCAGCACTGGGCCGAGCTCGGCTGAGGATGGGAACACCACAACTCTTCTGGCTGCCATTGCGAACCGCTCTGCTTCCTGCAGATGGAATAAATAGGTGAGTCTTCTACCTAGTTGGGTTAAAGTCTGAGTAAAGGGAAATGGTTATGGTGTGTTACAGCAAAACGTTCAACACACAAGGAAGTAGATCTCGGAAAGGATTTTGCAACAGCTTATTTTGCAACAGAATACCCCTGTGCTCTCAACATTAATGTATAATACCGTACCTGTTTCATCTTAACGTTATTAGTCAAATACAATGTGGCTGTGGTTTAAGTGGACGCTCTATCAACATCCACTGTTATAAACAAATGGATTCTACAAACTCCATTCATGCACCTATCGTGCATGACGTGCATCTAGTATGTATAAATGTCAAACTGAAGATGCGGTAAAGCCTGATTCTTTCATTCTCAACACATAAAACGCATGCTGATGCAACAGGACGAACAATCTCACACTTATAAACTAGTTCCCATAGAAATAAGGAATACCTGCTGATAAATCCTGGTTGGAGTAAGCTGAATGCTGGAAATATCTGTCGGCAAATCGAATAGACTATTCTGCTTCCTGGATCTACTTCCATTAGCCAATCATATAGGGGATTCAAATGACGAAGCGCTGTGAGACAATTGAATAAGTAAAATAAATAACAACAATTTATTTGCTTGAAAAACTTGGGAATAAGAACAAGGCTTTCGTATAACAGTATTTCTAGTCGAAGGAGTCGGACGTTTAAAGCCAGTGGGGTCGCCGCCAACCTGTATTGTACAAGCATTAACTTGTTGAAACTATTGCGCCGCTGCGCTCTCTCATGGCCACATAAAGTCGGTGCAGGTGTCGGTGTTTTAAGCAGGTCTATAGAGGCCATAGGTCTCGGTTGTTAAAATTAATTTATTATCGTTATGTGTTAACCTCAAAACACGAGAAACCTAAAAGGACGACGTCCTACGTCCGATCCTAGGATACGTCCGATCAGTTTATGGTTATAATAAATTAATCCCAGGCCACCGTTCAGATAACAACATAGGATATAATTATCAGTTAGTCGGTAATCACCTCATCAATTCAATGCCACGTGGTTTGACAGCAATGGGTTGTATTGAGCCAGTGATGGAGCCGCATGCCTTTGCGTTGAGGAGAGTTTGTTGCTGTTTGGTAGCGACAAGGTTCCTACTATTTAGGTCCTAGGCTATATTTGCGATTCTCCTCCGCTCCGATAGATGGAAACGATGGCTTTTTTGACAATTGGCACTAAACGCAAGCTCTACTTCAAGTAGGACATTGTCCTATCGCAGTGTAGCCTATTCTAACAAATATACTTTATATCAATAACAGGACTGCTTCATCCGACAGTAATTGCAGTGTAACAACCCTCTTCTTATATAGGCTACTAACTGTTACGATTTTATCATGTCGACAAATTTCTCTTTTAACTCACAGCTTGTCTCTATCATGGATGCGTTATCCAAAACGGCTGTATTGGAAATAGGTAAACTAGTCCAGATCGAATCAAAGATGCTAAAAATAGAGATTAATCGGGGACGAAATGAAATCGCATCACTCACAGAGAAATTGCAGTTGATGGAGAAGCTGCTTTGGATTGCCCAAGGACACCGGCAGGACACCGCGGGACGATCAATCACACGGGATTCAGAAATAACTTGCGGCGAATTAGATGGTGGCGCTACAATCCAACCAATAAAAAGGTAGGAAGATCCAACAACATTAAATCCACATATACTACTACACTATAACACCTTGCAATAACGGCACGTTAACTGCAACATTGGTTTGCCTCCTGTACTCTAGTGAAAGTTTACAGGAAAGCATATGTCCCTCCACTGAGACAACTAATGAAGATGAAGAAAGCTTTCATCAAGTAAGTTTTACTATTTAGTTGGTACCACTCTGATTTACGATAGGCCTCTGTTTAGTCAGCAGACCATGTCATGTGTTTCCTCCCAGCGGTTCACAGACAAATCAAAAGAACAGCCTGTAATCAGCGTAATTAAAGAGGAGCCACCCGAAGAGCAGACCTCTGAATTAAGTACACAGCAAGAACTAGAAACCGATACAAGTGAGTAACCTGATATATAAAATAAGCAAAAGTGTGGAATGTAAAATTGACAAAAGTGTGAAATGGTAAACAAGTCAGGTTTGCAATTATTTTATATATTGCATTTAGATAATTTGTTACTTTCAACAGGAGAAGCAGAACTGCAAACCCAACCTGAGAAGAGGTGGTCAGATGTTCCAATTCATCCAAAATCAGCGTCAAGTGTACAACTGTTCATTCCCTGCTTTTCCATCACCCAGACTCTTGCCTCATCCAATGCGGCTGCACCAGCAGGGTTCCAGGAAACCCCATGCGATCAGAACCCCTTGCTTAGGCCAACACCTGCCTCACACAACAACAACAATAACAACAAAATGGACACTAGTGGGAGGACACTAGTTTGCCGGAATGCGGCCTCCAAGGGCCTGGGCCCGGCCAGGAGCCTTGCCCCAGCCAAGAGCACAAGGATCCAGGGACTGCTGTGGAACTCTGAGATGGCCAAGAGGTTTGGTTGCGCTCAGTGCGGAAAGAGCTTCCGCTGTTTCAGCCAGCTGGAGATCCACCAGCGGAGCCACACCGGGGAGAAGCCTTTCAGGTGCACGCTATGTGGGAAGCGTTACGCGCAGAAGGGCCACCTGTACACGCACCAACGCACCCACACCGGAGAGAAGCCGTACGGCTGTCCCATCTGCGGCAAGGGCTTCATCCAGAAGTGCACCCTGGACATGCACCAGCGCACGCACACCGGGGAGAAGCCGTTTGTCTGTGGTCAGTGTGGTAAAGGGTTCACCAAGAATTGTAATCTCAAAAAGCACCTGGCCGTGCACGCGGACGTGGTGGACGGACACTCGTATAACGGGGAATCGATAGCCAGACATGGTCGCCCTGTTGGATTAGGACCAACCAACACCACCACAACCACCACCACACACATTTCTGTCACTCAATTTTAATTTGTCAGCGTTACACGCTCAATCACATTTGACCGAAAATAAATTAATTTGGTTCTACACTTTGGATGTCTTCTTTTTGTGATGTATCAAAAGGACATTGTGTGTGAATGTTATTGTTTCCCCTCACTCACCTTCACATTCTGATAATTATGAAGTTTATTATTGAACCTGTTGACAAATATATTCATATTGTAATAACATATTAATAATGTTGTCATATTTTGTGAACTACAAAATGTACACAAAATGACAAATAATTGATTAGAAAATAATGAATATGAAAGACAAAATACATTAAGATTATTACACAATAATAAACACACATATACATATACAAATATGATTTATAACTATATCCTATATGCAAATTGTATTGAAAGGCCATTTGGCGTCTATGGAGAATACTATCATGCAAATGTTATCAAGTGCTACCGATGCATGGTCTCATCAAGTTACCGATGGTTAGAACGAAGACGAAAATAGCCTAATCATCGACCAGTCCGTTCTTAGAATACATCCCATAGACCAGTCCTACACATAGCATCTTTCCCACAATCCCTTGCGGCAGCAGGCTTCTGCCAGTCAGTTGTTTCAGAAGTAACGTTGGGTCCGCTCGATCTGCAGGATTTCCCCTCAAAAAATATTATACAGCGAATTTGTCAACATGATGTGCGACACCACTAACAGAAGTTTCAGAACTAATCTGGCCACTATTTTGGAACAACTGACCAACGCAGCCTTAGTTGAAATAAGCAAGCTTGCCGATGACTGCTCCGCCGTCCTCCACACAGAGATATCGCAACAGAAGAGTGAAAACGATGCATTAAAAAAGAAATGCTATTCACTTGAGATTCAACTGAGGGCAGCCAGAGAAACACAGCACTATCCAAACGACACTCTTGACCATCGACCGAGTGGGACTCATGGCCTGGAAAAACGTGTACAAGGTAGGTATTGAACAGTGTGTAAGCTACAGGGCGACAGAGGTGGGGGTGGCCATTCTTAATTTACATCCATGGGGCTGGCAACCCCCAGAACGGCCTCAGCAACCCCGGGTACATGTCGATGTTTTTCCTTTTACACATTACAACGGTTGATCTGATGGATAGTGGATCTAATCGATCAAAATTTGATTAGACGACTAGTTTTACTTTGAGAAGAATTAACTTCTCAATCAAGCATAATATAAACACACACACACACACACACACACACACACACACACACACACACACACACACACACACACACACACACACACACACTCACAAATACAAACATATTTAATTAATACTCGGCCACCTTGTACTAGTGTTGCACAATGTTGTATCAAAAGGACCTTAAATAAATAACACCTATACATAATGCCATCAAGAACATATTCTTTCTCCACAGTAGGGTAGCTTACTCAAACGAATTCATTGTTTCTTCACTGCAAGCTGAAGATTTACACACATTTCTCGTTTATATAGAGCAGCAACAGCATCCCCCAACGATTGAAGGCATTTTTGGAAAGGACTGGTGCAGTGACCTATGGAGAGAAGAAAGAGTTGCCACGGAAAGGAAAGAGAGAATGGAAGCTTCTGCCACCAGAGAAGTGTTACCACAGGTACTTAATTACAATGGGCCCCTTTATAACAATGATGTAATTAATAATATCAATTGCAGTCATTTGCATATATTACTTATATGGGCCTGTTATATTGATCTACCATGGGTGTAGCTGTTCGAGTGATCAACGGTTTGGTTCGGTTTACGGTTTTTGGTCGCTGTTTTCGGTTCGGTACCATATTTTCCCCTAAGAAACAGGGGTAAGTTTGGGTTTGGCAAATTTATAAACCTCAGGATGGACTCAATATGTCAGCAAATGCCCCGTTCCTTGTCTGCCCTAACATGAAAGAGTATAGACGGTGTGATAATGAGTTGTCCCATAGGTTTTTTATATCTTCATCCTTATATCGATGTCGTGGTGGTAAAATTTTGGCTGAAGGCTATATGGAGAGTAAATCAGTGTGTTTATGTTTAGGTTTATCCCATGCGAGCCTCGCACTGGCCAAAAATACATTTGGATGGTTTCGCCATCAACGGCTATACATGTTTGATGTGCACCTACTAGTATAATGTGCATCGATCGAAGACGATCGCACATTGATCGGCCACTTTTATTTTGGCTTTGCATTCGTCCAAAAAGAATCCTAATGTTCCCAGACGTAAATGGCGCAGACGAATCTAACAACTGCTGGTGCTCACCCTTCTATACCTTTATGATCTCTACTGACCAGCGAACACTCAGCGCTGCACTCACTGAAGTTATTGATGGTCATTATTGTTACTGGCTGTGTTTAATAGCAAAGAATAATAAGTCCAGCTATTATTAAGTAGCCGATCACTGTGTATAACAACAACTATACTACTGTGATTCCAAAATGTGCAAACAATTATATTTGTTTTCTCAGCAGTACCATATTTTTATCCGTCTACTAATAACTATTGTGTTATTTTTCTGTGCATTGCAGGCAATAAACCTGATAGACAGTGATCCCGACCTAATATTTGTGAAAGAGGAGGCATACGATGACCAGCCAATCGGCCAACAGATGAGAACCAGGGATCACAGAAAAAGTATGTTCCTCTTGATAAACCCCCCCCGAAAAAAACGAAATCAGAACCATTGCTGTAATCATATGTACTTATTGAAGCGTGTGCCGCGTCCATCTTCACAGGCGGGCCTACGTTCGAGGAGAGCTCCCTTCACAGAACCGTCCCCAACGAGCTTCGCCTTCACGCGAGAGACTTGCACAACTTCACCATGAACGCCAACAGCCAGACGCAGCAGCAACCAGGCACACAGCCCTCCGTGCCGCTCATAGAGCATCTGATTGCAGACTCTGGGCTGAGCACCTTTGTCGACAACACAAACCCTTCCCAAGCCACCGGGGAATACTCCGACTGTATGAACAATGCCCACAGCAACGCCAACAACAACGCCAACGCGGGTAAACAATTGGCTGTGGACCAGCGGGTTAGGAAGCCACTGAAAACCTTTGAGTGCCTGTTCTGCGGGAAGATATTCAACTATCTCAGCAGTTTGAAAGTACACATCCGGAGACACTCTGGCGAGAAGCCCTTCAGTTGCCCCGTTTGTGGGAAGAGGTTCGCTCAAAAAACGTATCTGAAACTACACCAGCGAGTGCATTCCGGGGAAAAGCCTTACAGTTGCCAGCAATGTGGCAAAAGCTTTTCCCAGAAGAGCTCCTTGAACATCCACTTACGGACACATACGGGAGAAAAGCCCTATAGCTGTGTTGATTGTGGGAAGAGTTATGCGTACAAGTACGGTTTTAATCATCACCAGTGTTTTAATTGATCTAATTAAAAGCTGCCGTTTGTAAGACATGAGCTGTAAGGGGGATCAGAAAAGAGCATCATAAACGCGCCTCTCTCCCCCCCCCCCCCCCCTACCTCCTCTGTAGCTATACCATCTGGGAGAAATCCCCTGATTATTCAGAAATATAAATATTTGAACTGACCCAAAACCGAATTTCTGAGAAGTGTACCCACACGTCACTAAAAGTTTTGCAACTATATAGTATTGAACTATTGAGCTAACTATATAGTAGTATAGCATGTGTTATTGAAGTGTATGTATCTTAATATATGAGAGTAATGAGTGTTCTATGATTGATATTGTATTGATGCACCCAGAAGAAGGCATTATATCACGTTTACACTGCCAATTCCTATTCAGAGTCCTCAAACCGAAACACAATAAAATGTGTTACACTTGTGATGTTAGATTAGTTATATGTCTACATTTAAATAATAAAACCTTTTTTGTTTTGACACCCCTGAGTCTGGAATTCATGGTCACACATATACATATATATAACAACGTAGTTGAAGAAAATAATAGGTTGTTATTTGTTTTTGTCTGTAGCCAATATAAAGCAGGTAATTGTTTCTCCCCAGGTTAAAGACAAATGTTCTCATTTACAAGTCGTATATAAGGAAATACTACAATGTTTTGCCACAAGAGTGAGTGAGCAAAAATGGATGATTTAACAAAAACCTATTTGATGTTAGTAAACCATATCTAAATTCTTAGTGTAATCTATCTAATTTAATTTCAGAATTTTCTCTAATTTTCTCGTCTTCCCCTATTTAATAGATTTCCTTCGTCATTCAAAAAAAAGAAAAATCAGTATAGCTTGCACCATTGTTTAATAGTAATGTTTGCATACAATGTCTTCTTAAAATAAATAAATACAGAAATAATGTAATGTACAAACTTCCAAAATACCAAATAGAAAAGGCAAAAAATAAATAAAAAAATACTGTTTTTATAAAAATTTTGGTTATTATTAGTAGGCTCCTAGTGTTATTATTAGTTACATGTTATGAACAATTATACATTAAATATGTGAGATGAATGACATTTACAATCACATTTGAGGCATTTTGAAAACGCTTTTATCAAAAGCGACTTGCAAAATTGTTTTACACACTACGACGGCGGAGGCGGCGCCGACCATGCAAGACGACAGCCATGACGTTCTAACAGTTTTATATAGCCTATTCATACATTTAAAGAGATTACATCCTTATATTTGTACATGGCGGTGCAACTGCTCTCAACCTTTTTAGATTAAACGATCGATGTATGTTGCTTCAAACAACAATGGAAAGGTGTTACTACTTTAGAAAGCAAAACCCATAGATCAGAGCCGATATATTATATATGCTCTGCTCTATGGGAAAAATGATTTATGAATATACATAGAGAGAGAGAGAGAGACCCTCTAAATAGCTCTGCCAAATAGGTTTTCATAGACGGCCGGAACAGTTATTTTGCGAGATGGAACTGTTGTGAAGGAAGGAAGGGGACCAAAATAAAAGTTACAATCTAAACGCTACTTCCGGAGGAAGTAAAGAGTCAGCTGCTTACCGTTATCGAAGTACTTTAGGTTCGGTCATAAGACCAACATATATTTTAAAGGCGATTAAAGGCATTCCACCTGCTTGCCATCATCGCTATTCAGCCGGAGTGCAGCGTAATCGCAACTTGGAAATATGAACACGGAAAAGGACTTTTCCCCTTTGACGCCCAATATAGTCAGAGCACTGAATGATAAACTGTATGAAAAGAGGAAAGTCGCCGCATTAGAGATCGAAAAGCTGGTCCGTGAGTTTGTGGCCCAGAACAACTCGACTCAGATCAGGCACGTGATCCAAATACTAGCCTCGGAGTTTGCACTGTCACAGCATCCTCACAGTCGCAAAGGAGGTCTCATTGGGCTGGCAGCCTGCTCCATTGCTCTCGGTAAGGACTCGGGTCTGTATTTGAAGGAACTGATTGAACCCGTGCTGACATGCTTCAATGATTCCGACAGTCGTCTGCGATACTATGCCTGCGAGGCCCTTTACAACATTGTCAAGGTAGCGAGAGGAGCTGTACTGCCTCATTTTAACCTGCTTTTTGATGGCCTGAGCAAACTGGCAGCGGATCCCGACCCCAATGTGAAGAGTGGATCTGAACTCCTGGATAGATTGCTAAAGGATATAGTGACGGAGAGTAACAAATTTGACTTAGTAGCGTTTGTACCACTTTTGAGAGAGAGGATCTACTCCAACAACCAATATGCACGTCAATTCATAATTTCTTGGATACTGGTCCTGGAGTCTGTGCCAGATATCCACCTCTTGGATTACCTCCCAGAGATCCTCGACGGGTTGTTCCAGATCCTGGGAGACAACAGCAAGGAGATCCGGCGGATGTGTGAGATGGTCCTTGGGGAGTTCCTCAAAGAGATCAAGAAGACCCCATCCAGTGTCAAATTTGCTGAGATGGCCAATATTCTGGTGATCCACTGCCAGGTCGTCGACGAGACCAAAATCACCAACGACCTGATCCAGCTGACGTCCATGACCTGGATGAGGGAGTTCATCACGCTCTCAGGGAGGGTGCTGCTCCCGTACTCCTCCGGCATCCTCACGGCGGTGCTGCCCTGCCTCTCCTACGACGACCGCAAGAAGTCCACCAAAGAGGCGGCGAGTGCCTGCAACCACAGCCTCATGAAGCTGATCACCCCGGAGGATGACGAGGAGGAGGAGGAGGAGGAGGAGGAAGAGGAGAACAAGACGGCCACTGGATCGCCGCCGCACAAGGACCAGCCCAAGGCAGAGGGGGACAGCAGCGACCTGCTGGACGCCTCCCAGGAATCCGGAGCCCTCAGTAGCATCAGCTTCTTCTCCCAGACGAGCACCGACCGGCCTCACGTATCCCTGGACCTGGACGGCATCGTTCAGGTGCTGGACCGCCACCTCCACGACTCCTCCACCGGCATGATGACGCGGATCGCCGTGTTAAAATGGCTGTACCACCTGTACATCAAGACGCCGAGGAAGATGTTCCGGCACACGGACAGCCTGTTCCCCATGCTGCTGAAGACCCTGTCGGACGAGTCGGACGAGGTCATCCTGAAGGACCTGGAGGTGCTGGCGGAGATCGCCTCGTCCCCCGCCGGTCAGGCGGACTCGTCGGCTTCTTGTGACGGCGGTGATCAGCGGCTGGAGCTCAGGGTGCCCTCGGCGGCGGCGGCGGGGGCCACGCCGGGATACCTCACGCCCAGCGGGGGCTCCAAAGCGGTGGACGCGTCGCCGTCCACCCCCAGCATGAACTCCTACTTCTACAAGTTCATGATCAACCTGCTGCGGCGCTTCAGCCTGGAGAGGAAGCTCCTGGAGAACCGGGGCGGCTTCATCATCCGGCAGCTGTGTCTGCTGCTCCACGCCGAGAACATCTTCCACTCCATGGCGGACATCCTGCTGAAGGAGGAGGACCTGAAGTTCGCCTCCACCATGGTGCAGACGCTCAACACCATCCTGCTGACCTCGGCCGAGCTCTTCCAGCTCCGCAACCAGCTCAAGGACCTGCACACCCAGGAGAGCTGCGCCCTGTTCTGCTGCCTGTACCGGTCCTGGTGCCACAACCCGGTGGCCACGGTGTCGCTGTGCTTCCTCACGCAGAACTACCGGCACGCCTACGACCTCATCCAGAAGTTCGGCGACCTGGAGGTGTCTGTGGACTTCCTGATGGAGGTGGACAAGCTGGTGCAGCTCATCGAGAGCCCCATCTTCACCTACCTGCGGCTGCAGCTGCTGGACGTGGAGAACAACCCCTACCTGATCAAGGCGCTGTACGGCCTGCTGATGCTGCTGCCCCAGAGCCAGGCCTTCCAGCTGCTGTCCCACCGCCTGCGCTGCGTGCCCAACCCCGAGCTCCTGAGGACGGCGGACGACTCCGCGTCGGCGGAGCCCCGCGCGCAGCAGGTGGCTGCCCGGCGGGCCTCCCACGCGCCGATGGACTACCGCGAGCTGCTGGAGCACTTTGACCGGGTCCAGAGCAAGCACCTGGAGGTCAGGCACCAGCGCTCGGGCCGCGCCACGACCTCTCCGACAGGAAGCTAATGTGATTACTATGGCGTCTTGTAGCAAACTCTGTTACGGATGAGCTATGACTAAAGTAATTGCAAGAAATTGGTTGACTTAAGTAGAGCAGAGGTTTTTTTTTTTAAACATGCTTCCGTGGCCAAAATTTTTTTGCTGTATAACTTAAAACTGACGAAAATCAAGAATTTAAGAAATAGTTGTACTTTTGTAGGTGAGAACAAGCACTCGTACATTATGTATTTAAACTTTAAATGGTCAACGTGAGAAGGCACCTTAAACGTTGATTGATGTACGTACGCACATAATCGTACAATTATGTGTATATGCCTTGCAATGTTGTGCAGTACATTCCCGTCTCACTTTATTATGTTTTTTTTACGGATTTGTGGATTATCTGGAATTTTCAGCTCTGTATAAACAACATTTTACTTCAGCCTCTTGGCACCTGGGTAGGAATTAAATTGGTATTGTATTTGCCAACAAGATTGACTACATTATTAACTTGTATATGAAGGAAACTTTGTGTGCACAGGATTGCATTGGTTTGTTGTCACAGCCATCGGTTGCTGTTTGTCTTTAGGGAAACAATGCCACATGTTTTGTTGCTTTTTTGTTACACATAATTATATATGGAACATTTTACACATGTCTGTCATGTTTTTTGAGAAAGAAAATCATGTGCATTATCATTCCTTTTCATTATACCCAAATAAATTGTATTGTGGAAAAATCGGATTCCCATTATAACATGATGAATAAAATCTAGACCTATATAACATAGTAAACATCCATAGTACTATTTCATATTATTTTTGTGACGAGTGAGGATCAATCTATACAATGTTCACTGTATATATGTTTATATTACATCTTTTTATTTTAAATGCAAGTAGGCCTACATCTTTATAAAGTCAATAGACTTATACAGAATACATATGTCATAGTTACAAACACCAAATTGAAATAAACATAGTTAAACCGAAAAACGAACAAGTTAACAAACACAAACTTTATAAACACTATAACTGGACTCCACTGAACGTGAAAACAATTGTTATAGTTTTGATTTTGGTGATAACTGAACAACAAACCCATTCCAAAAAATTAATACAATCACTCAGGCTTTAAATGTCAAAATGGAAAAGAGCAATGTGAATACAGAAAAGGAAAATAACCTTTTATTGTGTTTGCTTATGTAACACATGCTTGACTCTTGATGATGTTGAAAATGGAAAATAGTCATTAGACACATTTAAAAATAGAGCTGCTAGCCAAAGCTAAATTAACCTTGTTGCTACGGCCAGCAGCTAAAGTTCAACCCAGGTCCACTGACCCTAACCCAAATAAACCTGTCTTTCTATTTATACCTACCAATTCTGCTATTTATTTTTCCCATGATCTGCCAATTATTGCATCATGTATGTATGATATCTATTTGTATGATCAATAGAAAGACATACAAATGTTCCCCCTCCTAAAGCACCGTGTTTCATGGTCCTCAGTTCTCTATTCTCATTCCTCAAGTTCAAATATTTGACCCTCACTTTGGTCTCTAATTTCATTCGTGTGCCGCTCAAAACAGGTCCCAGGCGGCCCCCTGGGCTTTATTCTGCGTGTGGCGTTTATTTATAATCCGGGACTCATGCATGCCAGGCATTACACAGCACAACACATGGTATGCCATGGAAGACGTGCAATTGACACTTTTATCCCTGAACAACGCCAGGGTTTTTATAGAGACAGCCTTTCAGGGTCGTGGGAGGGGAACGGGTAACGCTAGCTTGTGGTCCTCCCCTGAGCCCGCTGAGGACACTTGACGCTGTCATCTGAGCAACAACCTTTCCTGTCCAATTTGTGAAGATTATTTTAATCAGACCTCGGCGCTAACCTGCTAACATCGTTTTTTTATAACCCGTCTTAAGGACAGCGGCAAAAAAAACACCGAGGCACTGGTGACTCCCACTGCCGGCCGCTGTCCATCGTAGCACGCTCTTCCTTTGATGGAGGAGTTGGCGGTGAGCAGTATGCTTGAGAAGCCCTGCGAGTCCTTCAAGGAGGGCATGAGCAGCGATGACCCGGAGGCCTGCAGGCAACACGGGTTAATGCTGAAGCTGTTCTGTCTGGAAGACCTGGAACCTATCTGTACACTCTGTGAGAAAGCCCCGGGCCACGATGGACACAGGCTCTACGCCTTGAGGGAGGGAACACTTGATTGCAAGGTAATATAATCATACATTGTTTTTTTTGTTAATTTAATTTAGGTTAGGGTTTAAGTGTCCATCAAAGTCTGTCTTCTGATACCTTGTGAATTAGGCCATGACTCTTTTGACCACTGTTATCAGCTCATAGCTCCTCATAAAAAAAGAAGATAAAAAGTCTTTAAATGGAATCAAAATACAGGAATAACATTGCCCCTGATTCAATCATATACAATAAACTTCACTTGATTTACACATATGTAAATTTATTAAATGGATATAGGTATTGCTTATTGTCATTTCAAGTGGTTGTTTGCGTTAGGGTTAGAGGCATGCTCAACACGTCTGCCATTGGAATTTATTGTTGTGATATTATTTTCCAGCCCAGGGAATACAACCTTGCTGCCCCCGTAATCCTCCCGTACCCCATAACAGTAACATGTTTGAAGCTCTGGGCAGCAGTCAATCATACTCTAATTATAGAATCATATTTCTGGTGGGCCACACCTAAAACCCCTGAGGTTGTTGAAACAAGACTCCCCAGTAGGTATCCTAAATGTGACGCCGTCGCCACAGTCACCCAGCTCTGACTTATGCCTTCTTTAACAGAATCCTAGGAACCCCGATTCCATTAATGCCATCAGAGGTCGTCTTAAGTTCTATCCTCTTAAGTTCCCCCCCTCTGACGTTGCATTGACATTAGGGCTCAGCACTGTACGTTCAACAATGTAATTTCTGGCCGCATTGTGCAGCTTAACTTGCAGGGCGAACTGCGGCCGTGGAACAGTGTGTGCAGCTGAAAGGCCCGCATTGTTGCGGACGGCTTGGACAGTATCATGCCCGTGTGACCCTTTCTTAAAAGTGTTGATGCCTTGTGACTGACCTTCTAGGCGGAACTCAAAAGTGCACTGTTGGCTCTAAAAGAGAAGCTGCCACTATACAAGAAGGCTAACGCTCTCTGCGAGCACACGGCAGAGCATATTAAGGTACCCTGCACCAACATCCAAAACACACAACTCTACTGCCTCATGGATCAACCCCTTGTGCCAACAGAACAGGAAAAAAATAACTGATTTGTTTTTCTTCCCCAACCCCCCCCCCCTCTCTAGATGCAAGCAGAACACACAGAGAAGCAAATAAAAGAGGAATTTGATGCGATGCGTCAGTTTCTGAAAGAAGAAGAAGAGGCCCGACTGGGTCTTTTAAAGGCAGAGGTGGATCACAAGACGGGGATGATTAACCAGAGTATTGAGGACATGAAGAGCGAGCTGGGAATCCTCACCAACTCCATCTACGCTGCGGAGCAGGACATGAGATTGTCAGACATCCCCTTCCTACAAGTAAACTAAACAGACACAATGCTGATGTACTATATGTTTGAATACATGTGTGATCTGTATGCACTGTACATTATGTTATATCCCTACTTTTTCTTTTCAGAATTACAAAGAAACGATCAAAAGGTATGCAACCTGCAGTCCTATGAAAGCTCTGAGCAAATCTAATGCGGGCAATACATGGAAGATACAATGGAAGTATTTAAAAAACAAAGTCTGATTGTAACACCTCACATTTCAGGGTTTTGAGAGTTCCAGTGGACCCGTATCTGAGGCCGGGATCACTCGTGGACGTGGCTAAACACATCGGCTCCCTGAAGTACAAAGTGTGGGAGAAGATGAAGAAGAGGATTCAATTCAGTGAGTTCAGCTGCTGAGTGACACCGGCTGCCATCTATGCGTTTGTCTCTGAGCTCCATTACTCATCCCTCGGTTCTGCGTGTCGTTCCCCCAGCGCCTGTAATCCTGGACCCCAACACAGCCGCCAGCTGCTTCATCCTGTCAGAGGACCTCACCTCTCTGCAGTCCTGCGCGCATATCTTCAATCTCCCGGACAACCCCGAGCGCTTCGACAAAAGCGCCGAGATGCTGGGCGCCGAGGGCTTCTGCACCGGACGCCACAGCTGGGACATCGACGTCAAGGGCAACACCTACTGGGTGGTGGGCGTGGCCAGTGACTCCATCAACAGGAAGGGGAAGCACGTTCTGACCCCGGCCGAGGGCTTCTGGACTATCCGTTTTCGTAACAATGAGCACAAGGCCTGCACCGCGCCTTGGGAGCCCCTGGTCATGAGCAAGCCCCCCCAGGTGGTCCGGGTGGTCTTGGACATGGACCGATGCAAGGTGACCTTCTATGACCCCGGGGAGAGGACCCCGCTCTACACCTTCACAGGCATCATTACCCCAAGGGCCTTCCCGTACTTCTGCAGCGCCTGCAAGGAGCACCCGTTGAAGGTTCTACCCGCCAGGATCTCCCTGTTGACAGACTGATTCACTGATCTGCCAAAGTGTTGGAGAAACTTCCAACGATAATCCTTTGAAAAAAATCTGCTTTAACCTGAATAAAAAAAACGGGATAGCCTTTTCATTATACATATGCATGCGAGTACCTCAGCAAAGTAGAATGTGGAGTGGATTGTATCACATTGTGAACAGAAGCGCGCATTCATTTCACACAGGTGGTTAGGTTTTAAAATATTTATTATGACTCAGTCAACAAATCTATTTCAAATCTGATCCAGATCCGAATAAAATAAAGTATTTATTTATTCCTATTAAGTTATCCTAATGGTAAGACAATATGATTAGGGTGACAAATCTGCAAATAAAGAATTATCACTGACATCCTATGCTCATATGCTTTCCTTTTCTTCAGAAGAAAAAGAGACATTTCCAATTAATATATTATAAAGTTTAAACACATAACATTTTTTTTAAGACCTGTGTCAAGACATAATTGGAGGTATTTCATACAGGTTAGGTGGGTTTAATTTTGTCGTTTTATATTAAAATGTTAAAAAACAACACTATATCTATTATTAGAGTAATCGATCAATTGGGGATACGCAACAGCTTTTGACTCCTGCTTCCCTCAGTGTTATACAAACGCACATTATTAAGTCCAAAATACGATGCTCAAGTATTGCTTTTATCTACAAAAACCTGTTATGGCAGCATTTCAAAAATAGTCAACCCCCCCGAAAGGCATGGTTTGTCTTCTCTAGCCTTCACACCAAGAAGACAAATGTCTCATTGAACCCATTTCCTGTTAAAGGACCTACAGGACATTCACTTTGTGCATCAAGCAAAGTGTCTGTCAGGTCTCTAGTGTGAGCACAACATACTTCAGACAATGGTTTTAATTCAGTGTTAAAAAACACATAACAAACACGTTGCGTTGCTGCCTATAGCTGAAGTGGCCGTTTCATCCTGGGTTCCTGGTAAATGATCCCTGATAAAAAGTAACGTTTAATACCCAGATGGCGGTCTATATAAGACATGGGAGGCATATGCAGGACAAGCCTGCATCTCCTCTCCTTCTACTTCTAGTACAAGACAGCACATTGTGACTGCCTGTTGGCCCTGAAGTGCTCCGGGATCTCATAGAGACATTCTCCCGTCCAACAACGCTCCGTACAGCTCCTCGTCCACGCGTTGATAATGGCCCGCTCTGGAGTTTAAAAAGTAGATCTGGTCCGTGGTCAGGCGAGGGTCGAAGCCTTCCTTCTGCAGCCTGGTTTTCTGGATCTTGAATGTACCTGCGGTCGACGTGAGGAGAGACACTTTTCAATAAAACTAATTTCATGGAATACTTTATTTTGCTATTTTTCATTGAAGGCCGTTGCAGATATTTCGAAACGTCTTGCCTCGTCTGACATCACAAGTGGCCGTGTCCCCCCTAGACGTGTGCTGGATAGATCCTACCAGCCTACCGAGTGGACTGTAGCAAACGTTGCTCATCTATCCGTTGTACATCTAGTTGGACACGCCCACTTGTGATGCCAGAAGAGGCAGACATTCAGAACGGCTTGTGACGGCTAATCACACTCCCAACTAGTGGTACAATATGTGACCTTTAAAGCGGACGAGGGCTTTTCTTTTGTATGGCGACTCTACCGTACCCGTGGTATCCACTTGTGGCGAGATTCGCAGAAACACCGGGCGGGCGTATGGAGGCAGGGCCTGCTGAACTTCCTTCAGGAAGGTCTTACAGTTGAAACTGCCGGCACTGTCTGCGATGGCGGCCATGCCCGCCTTACCCTCCACACCTGAGCAAGAGGGACAATGAGCAGACGCTTTTATCCAATTGACCATAACATACCCGTGATCAACACAACCAATGAGCAGGTTGGTCTCAGGCATCTTGCTTAATTGCCGACAGGAAGGCTGCAGACTTACTAGAACCTGGAAACCTTTGGCTGGGAACGGTAAAACTAGCCTTGTGAGACCATCCAGAAATTCAAGTTTAAGTTTTGAATTAATTAATTCCTCCATCCGGCCTTGGCTGGGAAGCAATTGATTTCCTAAATATGAGCGCGGCCTTCATGCTGTTAAAAAACCTTGGAGCAAACGGAAATAACGCAAATGCTCATATTCTAAAATATGAGCACTTAATGTTCTGCGAAGAAATTCCTTTCCATCTTCCCACATTGTTATTCGGCAAACAAGGTTAGTTATTTCTCACAGGCATTCTGTGTTGCTCCTTGTACATTTGGAGCTGAAACTCCCTCTCCCTTCCCTGATTCGTCCTATCATTTTTTCATTTCTGGGAAAAACAGCGAAAACAGAACGTGTACTCGCAAGATAAGGGTGATCGCACAAGTCTTTTTTACATCCTAACCATTTGACCAGTGAACATAACCTTTATGTTTAGTTTTACCACTATATTTTCATCAAGACCTTTCGCGGACCACCACGTATGCACGGCAATAGATAAATATACATGCAGTGGCTTAGCAAAGTTTAAACACAATTATGACCGCAAAAAGGACACACCCACTGGGAAAACAGTGGAAAAACAACACAATTACCACAAACTAATACAAAACGTCAATGGAAAAAATTTGATGGGTCACTTTTTCTTCTTTCACACAGAAACATATGACAAAAGCAGTGGTCCGGTGTGTTTCAAAGGTGACATTATACCACCAAGTGTGAGTGTGTATAGCCGTTACAAGCCGTTTTGAAAATCGGCCTCTTCTGACAGCACAAGTGGGCGAGTCCACCTAGATGTATGACAGATAGACGAGCAACGTTTACAACAGTCCACTAGATAGGGTGGTAGACCGATCTATCCAGCACACATCTAGGTGGACACGCCCGCTTGTGACGTCAGAAGAGGCAGATTTTCAAAACAAGGATTGCAACGGCTAGTCACACTCAAACCTGGTGGTATAATGTATCACCTCAAACGTCCACCTCACACTGTACATTGAATCACCATCATCGACATCATCATCATCAGCCTCATGAGCGGAGGACGCTTCCGGAGAGCACGCGGCGCTGACCTGGCACAGACACCCCGTAGACGGCCACGTCCGTCTGGTCCAGGAGGCCGCTCAGCGTGCCCTCCACCTCCGTGGTGGACACGTTCTCCCCGCGCCAGCGGAACGTGTCCCCGCTGCGGTCCCGGAAGTACATGTAGCCCAGCTCGTCCATCACCAGCACGTCGCCTGTCGTCGTCGCCATGGAGACAAGGGCCGTATTAACAAGACTGCGGGGACTTAGTGGTTCAACGCGGACGGGGACGGGGGCAATAGCTGTTAGGGAAATGGCGTGCGATTTGGTTTTGTGACGTGAAGCAAAAATCGTGATTGAGACATTCATGAGCACCATGTTCAGACGCGTGCGAAACGATTCGAAGTTGTCCGAATCGTTTCATCGCTTGTCGTCGGTCGACGTCGTTCGGGGGAACACACGAACCCGGCGGGCGTCACCTGATAAATAGGCGGTGTCGTTCTTCTTGAACACGTTCTGGGCGATCTTCTTGCGCGTGGCGTCCAGGCTGGCGTAGCCGTCGAAGCGGCGCAGCGGGTCCTGCTGGTTGATGCGGCCCACCAGCAGCCCGGGCTCCCCTAGCAGAACAACCACAGGGTTATTGGTACGGCCCCGGGGCCTCAAGCACACAGAGGCCCTGCAGATCAACCCAAAGTCATTTCAATTCAGTTCAGCAAACAGAGCTGGGGTCTCATTTATAACCGTTGCGTACGCACAAAACGAAAGTGAAAGTGGCGTACGCGACTTTCCACACCAAGGTTGTGATCTATAAAAAAAACTAACTTGACGGGAGAATGTGCGCAGCCCTAAGCAAACTCTGACCCATGCGCACGCATGGTTTGGAGGAAAAGGAGAATTGGCGACAAAGACGGTGTAGTGCTGAACTGAAGTCAGACAGAAGAAATGTAGAGAAGAACGATTATGTTTTATCATCGCCCTTCATAAATTAAATTTCAACCCGTATAATGCGTTAAATCTGTGTAATCAGAATAATTTAAGTCAACTGTGTTATTTCTCAGTTATAACTCCAGAAACATCTCCTTAGAATCGAAATGAGAATTCAAAATGAAAATTCTCTATATTTAATCCCGTCACTCCATACTGTCCACTGACGGGGCAACTGCATGGAATAAAGCATCTGTCCAACATGTGTCAATAACATAATATTTTTATGTGACACTGTAAACACATGATCAAATGTCAATTAAATCCCAAGTGTGGAAAACCAAGCCACATACACATACAAATCAGACATTAAAAAGGGGTTATGTTCAAGAACATTTTACGTGGGTGATTACAAACTGATTATCCAAGGTGTTCTCGGTCAGTCTTATTACCGTAGCCCTATAAATACAGCGGTGAGCCCCGTGCGTAATGCTGCACCATGGCACTGCTGGCACTGCTGGAGGACCATGCAAATGGCAGGATTCGGAGGGAGAGGGTCTTCAGGGACCACAACGATTTATTGGTACATAAAAATATGTACCTTTATGTCAGACCACTTCTTTTTTAATTCTGGGACTGTGCGCTCCGTGCCACTGACAGACACTGCTGCAGCAACATGTTGCTACTCATTCTGCTTTTTGTTGTTAAGTGATCCCAATCCCGTGACGGCCGAACAAAACTACTTTTTGGGCCTCCACCTCACCCACAAGTGTCTCCACTTCAACCTCCGTGAAATTTCGCTTTTTTGCTTTTCTCAGTCCTTCTGCCATTCTTTCCGACAAGACATAATACTTCCATCCGAGTCTGATATATATGCAGATCGCATTCATGAGGTCGTTTGCATTGACCATTTATGGTTAAAAAGGGGCGTGTACAGGGCGGAACGTGAAGCTGATTCAGCTGCGCACACTTGTAGGCACTCTGTGATTTATAAAGCAAAGATTGCTTAGAGGTGTGCGTACGCAGGGTTTTATAAGTCTGAATATTTTTTGGTGCATGCAAAACTTGGCTTTTGGGCGTACGTACACTTTTAGTAACGATCCCACGCACAGTTTTATAAATGAGACCCCTGGTGATTACACGCTTTTCCCACCAAAGCAAGCGATGTACAGACAAGAGGGGGGGGGTTCGATTAAGACCTACAGAATGGTTTCGCCTCTGCCGACCGATGGAAAATACACTTGTTCAGAACAATGCAGGCCACTGTCTGCGGAAACAATGTAAAACTGACTTCTGTAACGCACACACATGCACGTACGCACACACGCGCGCGCGCACACACACACGCGCGCACACACACACACACGCGCACACACACACACGCGCGCACACACACACTCACCGGGGCGACATGGCACACACAGTCCCTGGCTGCTGCGGACCAGTTCCATGGTGAACTCGTCCACCTTCACCAGGCGTATGGGGTAGATGTTGGGCAGGATGCGGCTGTTGAACCCACACGCCCCCACCTGGTCGGACACGAAGCACACCGACTCTCTCATCCCGTACTCATTCATAAACATAAATAGGCACACACACAGACAGACACAAGTCTATCCTTTAAAACAACATGCACACACGTACATACACACACATAGACGTGCGCACAAACACACATGCACAAGTCTATCCCTTAAACAACACACACACACACACACACACACACACACACACACACACACACACACACACACACACACACACACACACACACACACACACACACACACACACACACACACACACACACACACACACACACACACCTTGCCGTCCATGTTGGCGATGCTACAGTTGCACTCCGTGGCGCCGTAGAACTCGCCGATCTTGCCCACGCCAAAGCGCTCCGTGAAGGCCTCCCAGACGTTGGGGCGCAGGCCGTTGCCGATGGCCAGGCGCACGCGGTGCCCGCTCTCCGACGGCCGCGTGGGCTGGGACAGCAGGTAGCGGCAGATCTCCCCGATGTACTGCACCACCTGCAGGGGGACGAGGCGAAGGGGTGCTGGATCAAATCCAGGACGGGACGTGTGGGACATGTGCTGTGCTGAAGCACAGGAAAGGAAGTAGACGAAATCCGAAATGGATAGATTTTAAATGGAAATATGCAAAATATGCATGATTTATCTCAACAAAATATTTTCTCTGTGAGTGAACATAGTAATCAGGTTATCTAAAACAGTCTAATGAGTCAATTTCTGAGCAATTTCAATGAAAAAAATCCATTGACATACATATGCACGCAAATATATACGCCGTTGTTGTTTTTTACTGGGCTTTCTTACAGTGCAGTTGTACTTGATGCAGTCATCCCAGAAATTGCTGGCAGAAAACTTCCTCTTCACGACCACAGTCACACCATTGATCAGACTCTGCCCGACGCCCATGATGTTACCTGATGGGTGGCAGCAACATGGGAGACAGTGAAGACATGAAGGCCAAACATCCACTCTGGAGTAGTCATCATCAAGAGGCAAAAGGCCAGTTGTCGTTATATTTATTCATACCGGCCGAGTGGTAGAGGGGCAGGCAGTCATAAATTACGTCATCAGGACGTATGTCGAAAGCGTAATATCCAAACGCGGCAATCCTGTAATACCTGTCCATAAACAAACAAATTGTGTTGAAACAAAACAATCAAACAAAGATGTACCTTAAAGTACAGGAGTGATGTTCTAACACGGGTTGCAAAGGCTGGTGTGTTAAGCTGGACAACCTACCGACTGTGTACGATGATGGCAGCTTTGGGCAGCCCTGTGGTCCCGGAAGTATAAATGTAAAACAGTTGATCTGCAGGGGAGAGTGGAGCAGCACGTTAGGAAACGAACAACGGAGGGACATGGATCCTCCCCTTTTCAGAATCAAGCGTTTGTTTTGGTGGTTATCATTTTTCAATGAAACTGGTTATAATTGTTGTTTTTGATAACTTCCAACTAAATGTTGAATGTTGTGTTGTAACTTAGAGCTGCACACACTTTCTTGTTGGACAGTGTTGCGTGTATTAATTATTGGGCTTATCTTTGTGTATTGTGTGTACTGTATAATCATTTTAGCGCCCTTCCACACATGCAGTCTTTCCCTGCAATTTTCCAGGACATTTCCCTGCATGGGCTCACGTGTAAATGGGATCAGGGATCGATTGCCCAGGATATCTGCCTGCTCAAGACATAGTAACATTTACGGATTGCTGCGGGTAGGGCTGTGCTGTAAGCTTAACATTACCAGGAGAGGCATGTAAAGGGTTACATCCGTCTGAACAAAGACTTTCATGTGGATCGGGCGGACCAATCACAAGACTCTGCGTCTGTTTACATTAAAGCGCCAATGCTTTCTGGGTGAGTCAATGACAATACAATATATACTAGATAAGATATCAATACAGCTTATTTTGTTTGCAAACAAACTGCTTTTTAAAAAAAGTTTTTAGGTGGCCGGTACCATTAAGAGACGGAAATGTTCCAACAGTTGAAATCACATGCAGTGCCTTAAAGGTTATCCTAATAATTTACCTGGAACTATGTGTGAAAGTGCACGCCATCTTTTAGTTCTCCCTTATCTTGTTGTTAAAATCGAAATGTTCCTTTTCCTTTGTTGTTGTTTTGTTACATCAATGCGTTTTCATGTCAACTCCAAGTGCCGAGGCAACAGCTCATAAGGGTCCTTAAGAAACATTAAACAGTGTGTGGTTGGTCACAAACTTACCAAATGACCTTTCACCCTTCACATGTGCAGAGCACTTAAAGGACATTTGTGATTCAGAGAGCACACACACACTAATCAGTTGGCCGACCTCTACGCATAACTGCTTCAGAAGGAGGAAAAGAACAACGCCAAGAATTACGATGAAGACCAAACGGACGTTAACTTAAAACCTCTGGCCAGGCGATCATATCAATATGGAAATGAACACAAAAAAACAGAATGTTATGAAGAAAATGTCTAATTAGAAACCCGACAAGAAACCCAGAATGGGATAACTTGAGCCAAATCCTCAAAGAGGGATTAGTTACACGGTATTAGGATTCTTAATAACAGGGTTGTGTAGAACATATCTGCACTCCCTGCACACAGTCTCCAGCCACAGTGACATGAGCCGACGGGTTCAACTCGGTGGGGGATGGATGGGGGGGCCCTTACCATTGAAGCCCTTAGGGGACGGGCTGGGGGGAGGCGGGCGGCGGGAGGCCGAGGCCAGGATGGGGTCCAGGGCCTGGGCACCCAGCGAGGCCAGATGTTCGGCGCCGAGCTCTCCGGTGGAGAAGCGCGTCATGGACTGGCCGAGAGAGGAGCTCACCTCCAGCATGGCTGATGTTGATAGAGGAGGGACAGCGAGACACAAGAAGACAGAGGGGGGGGGGGGGGTTGACTCAGGTGGTGTTTGTTGAGAAAAGCCCCACCGCATTGCAACTGCACTGCCAAATCATTATTGGTGGATTCAACACATTTAAGGTGTCTCATAACAACACGTTCATCAATAGGACTCTTACACCCTCCTTTGGAGGAAATTTTCCAAACCCACCAAGACAATAAGTGAAATCTATTAATAACTAATCCTTTCAGACTTAATTATGTCATAGTTAGGTATTTGGCATTATATGTGTGTTATAGTAAATATAATTTGGAAAAAGTAACAGAATCAACATCAGCAAATAGGATACCCTCTGTTTTCTTAAGTCTGAATGTTCTGCGTCTTGGACACAATCGTTGGGAGACAAAGGGAACAGACAGCTCAGAGCAGGTATAGCATAAACGAGCCTCAGGAAAAGCATCCGTCTTTCTCTGTCTTTGCATATGTTTCTGTATTTCATTTCATATATTTAAGTTTTGCCCTTTTTTAGCCTGATCCAGGATTTAGACTTGGATGTTTTATTGTAATGTAAACATCCTCTCACATTCTTCCATAAACATGGGGCCTGAATGCTAGGATAAATAGCTTTGGATAAAAGCATCTGTTTAATTTACAAAATATTAGTCAGCCTAAATACCGCACAAAAGTCCAAACAGGTTAACTATAGCTCACTGAAGATACCCTTGGTCTATAAAATATCACTTTAACCCGCACACACAATTCTGAGTTAAAAAACCGACCCGTACATGCTGGGAACTCACACAAATAAAGAGTGTACTCTTAAAGCTTCAAGAATTTTGGAATGATAGCCCAGAGGCAGGATGATGGTTTGGTGGCAAAGAGGAGGATTGTTAAGAGTCTGGCGAACAGGAATGATCGCATCAAAACATAGGCTAGTAACAGATTGTTCCGAAACACGTTTGTTAACCACCTCTTAGCAGCCATAAAGGAAGGTGAGTGAAGAGGTTCTTTGAATGTTGTAAAGACGAATGCTGACGCACAATGTGACCATTACAACTCATTACAAAAAATTATGAAAAACATTATAAAAAAACAATTACCAAGAATTACACCTTTACTAATGACAAGGAAAACTGTGCATCAAATAGTCCTTGTTGGATGAAAGATGAAGACACAATATTCTACCAAATAAATTAACTTGCTCGTTTCAACCTTGTTCTCGAGTTTGATGTTTGATTTTGACACAAACACGCTTTTTGATTTCCTACAAGTGTGACTCTTTTACTATCCTTCCAAAAATTGAGCCCATTCCGTCTCCATCTGCTGATCATGGTCGGAAGCCATCGTGAAGCACAAACTCTAAGAAGCAGAACAGAACAACCGTACGCGTGGACATTCGCTTCGAGACATTCGTCTTACCGTCAGTGAGCTCAGCGCCGAACACGATCCCCCTCGCCGCCGAGACCCCCACACAGTGCAGCAGGGCGTCGCGGCGGAGGTTGAAGTTGATGAGCGCCGCCTCCACCCCCACCTTGGCCAGGCCCAGCCAGAGGGCGACCTGTAGCGGCCTGCTCTCCATGAAGATGGCCACCACGTCCCCGGATACCCATCCCTGACCTTGAGCCCAATGGGCCACGGAGTTGGAAATCTGGTCCAGTTGGGTAAAGGTCCACGTTTCACCCGTGGCCTCGTAGATTAGGGCAGGCTTGTCTGGGTAGAGGTTGACCGTCTCGGCGAAGATGCTGGGGATGTTGCTTCCGTTACGCATGTGCCGCCACAGGGCCATCTTCACCCGCAAGAGCACGTAAAGGCCCCTGGATATCGGTTGTGAAAAATGTACAGAAGGTCAGAGGGTCACAGCCACAACCACAGATGCCAGAAGCACTCGATTTCCACATGGTTTGCGTAACACTTACTTCATATCCCGTTTGGCAGTGCGGGCGGCAATGTAGAAGTATTTCCAACTTTTTGTGCCGAGGTAGACCCCGATGCCTGCTGCTAAACTCCATGACCAGGACACTCCGAAGAGACGCAGCAGACCCAGAGTACCCAGAGAGACTGAGGCACTAGCCACATTACGCATTCTTATAAAATGAGCAGAAATTCAGAGTAAGGTTAGTAAGGGTGGGTGTGAGGGGGGGCTCACTTGTTGAGATCGTCATCATCACTGATGTTGCATTATGTCAAAAGGGGCACATACACGTATAGGGGTTACACGAAAAAGAAGTGAATAGGGCAAATAGTTATGTTTTAGCGTCTATCATTGTAACAATGACCCTTACATTTATTACACATACAAGCAGGGTACTCCACGTAAGGAACAAGTCATTAGAAGTTATCGACATGTATGCAGTTCGGCCGAATCTAGTTTTCATGGGTAAGCATGCGAGATTCAGCACAGATAACTTACCTAGGCACAAAACGAACTTGATCAACGTCACTTTTTCACTAACTTGAAAACGTGGGTCACAAAGACACCGTCGGCGATATCAGATCCACGTCAAATCAGCTCTTCGAAGTTTAAATATCTACTACTAGTAGTAGGGTGGACAGTTTGCAAGTCTTGCAGTAGTTTCTCAGTTCAATGTCATCACGGATTTGGTAACACTCATTCACAACGTACATTATCAACAAATATTTCAAAAGCATATGACCGTGTCTTGAAGATAGATGTTCGGATATTCGTGTAACTTCTAATGGACATAAAATTTACTCGAAATCAACGAGGAATGGTAAGCATCGGGCTAAGTTTTAGTACCAGGCTACATTTGCTTCTCCATATTGAATGGTGTCATTGCAACGGAGGCGCCGCCCCCACGCTCCCTCAGCGCGCTCAGGCATTGGACGCGCTGAACGCCCGTCAAGCTGTTCTTAAAATCAATTGGATCGGATATACCAATCCACATATAAAGACCCCGCCCGTTATCTAAGTTTAACTCAGAATGTTGCAGGTGCATTACAAACTATTCACCTACTGAACTCTACTTCAACTTTGATTTCATGCTTTATTGTTAGCGTAGTCTTTGCACTCGCTTGTGGCGCATGCGGTGCCACAACATTCATTGACAGAAAGTAAAATAACTAATAAACAAAAAACAACACCCATCATCACAACTAAGTCAACAATTGTCCACAATTTTGCCTTGGTCATTCTTCATTGAAACCATGAACATGTAATTCAGCAGTTCGTTTCAAACGCAACGAAAACTCGGCGAAACACTGCTTTTCTTAGTAGAAAAGTAAAGATCAATCCAGGGATCGAGGATCTGGCTCCAAGATGCCATGCGCAGAGCCAGCAAACTCTTCCCTTGTGTCGTCTCTCCATCTCCATGACGCAAGGATGTGGATCTGTTATTGAGGGAGGGACGATATACATTTTCTTCTTGATCGCTGACGATAAATAATAAAAACTATAATTTTGTCTTCACACCCTAAGTGATGTCTTAACTGCTATTTCATCAGGCTATAGGGCAACCACTTTTGTCTTTATATTATTATAAAATATACTATTTTGTAATAATATAAAATAGCCAATTTTCAGATTATGGAATAACTGATGAGCAATATCTTCATCTTTAAATAATGAAGTATGGAAGCAGTAACACTCATAAGAAATGGGCTTCAGCACAACAAGGAAATCACAGTAATGGCCGCCAGTTGCACTATCACCTCCACATGTAAGGAGCAGCAAGAGGTGGCCCACGTTGAGGAAGACGAGATGTGAGTTTGTTCACACTTTTTCTCCTTGACGCTCTTGTAGTTCAGCCAGGCCTGCAGCAGCAACAGACCGCTCAGGATGTCACAGTGCAGGTAGAGCCCCAAGGCTGGGAGTCCCAGACCCGAGAAGTTCCAGGGCCAGACAGGTGTTGTCGGCCGTGGACCGGGGTGCCGTGGACTGGGCAAGAAGCACCACTTTCCTGGGAATTATGTGGTGTAACCGCCGACGTCCAGCGGAGGCAGCACCGCGAGCAACAGAGCGAGGGAGGACAGAAGCATCATGGCCAGACGAACACGAGCCAGCGTGACGACGGGGACGTGGAGCAACGGTTGGGCGATAGGCAGGTAGTGCTCAGCGGCCATAGCACAGACCAGCAGCAATGGGCACAATCAAAATAACACAATACTGGCCCCGGAGACCCTACAGAAGGCCTTTGTGCCGGCGGACTCCTTCGCCAATTCTCTGGGGTTGAGGTTCTGATCGGGGCGCCATGTGATGGATAGAGAAAGCCTCAGGGATTATGTGGCCCCATAGGTTCCGCCAGAAGCAGCGGCCCTGCTAACAGCAGAAAGGGTGCTTTGGTTTGGCGACGAAAGCGTTCTTGGGACTTGGCCAGTGTAGCCAGGGCAGTGATGTTGGAGAGAGCTCCTAAGGTCATGGTGAGGCAGGACATCCCCAGGCTGGAGGTTCTCACAGGGAAACTCAAGCAGCCGCTGGCGTTTAGCAGCATGCGAGGGCAGGTGTTCAGTATACTGTTGGTTTTCTGACAGGTGGTTTTGGGATAAGGATGCATTGTTGGAAGAAAATAAAACCATGATGATGTCGCACGGGAGCTGGTCACTCTCCAGTGTGACCTACGGGGGTAATTAATAAAGGTTAGGGTTGAGAGAAGTTTAAAATAAACATGTAAACTGATCAGCAACAATCTACAGTGTGTAGTTTTAGTATACATGTGAGGGTAAATAAAACCCGAGATTCCGCTCCTAGAATATTCTGTTTGAGTTTGTGCTGCTTGTTATTTGCATGCATGTTTTGTTTTACAATGATGAGTGACTCAGACCAAGAATAATGTGCTCACAGCCTCAAAGGGCTTTGTAGTATTGATGAGAATTTGGACATAAAAAGGTAGATTAATTGGTAATTTTGAAAGTGTTTTGTTAAAGTTTGCAATCTTAGAGCTGCAATAAAATTAAAACTTCACCTCGCAACTAAATGCTGTGATCGATATATTTTGTTCTCAGCAAATGCTTTCACTATTTGCTATTTATTTTTCAACCTACATATTCTATCCCTTCCCATTCTGATAATTTTTTTACTTAACAGCTTCGAAAATTTTATACGCAGCTTCTTTAGGTTTTGCATTAACCGTCGACTTTTATAGTGTGGTGTGTTTTCCTGTTATTATTGATGTGTTTTGTTTTTGTTTACGAGAGGTGCTGTGTGAGGCGTCTCACAGAGAGAGAGAGTGAGATAGTTTTGTGGGAGAGAGGGCTGAGTGTTCAGAATGAGTTTTCTTGCTGGTTGAGATGGCCCACTTCATAGACACTGAGCTTGTGAGTAGAATAACAATGAGTTGACCTCTATCTGATAACTAGCTTTGGTATTCTGAAAGTGTGTGGGGTGAGTAACATCCATCGCTAAAATTCATGTATTACATGTTGTGCTAAATAGTATACTGTGTACTCAGGAAAATCCCATGCAAATAATTCTGAAAAGGACTTTCTGTATGACATCTCTGAAATAATTTGAATAACATAACATTTAATATTTTAGAAACCTTATGTCTATATATATATATATATATATATAGCTATATCTATATAGATATATACTTGGATATGATAATCATAATCTGGGCATAATATGTCTGTTCAGTGACAGCAAGTATCTGTGGTTTATTCTCTGGCTTGCCAGCTTTGTGGGAGAGAGGAACATAAGTATGGGCACTTTAACAATGTTTTTAACCTCTGTCTATGTGTGTGTGTTATGACCTCAAACCAATTATATACTCTCTCACTCTGTCTCTCTCTCTCTCTTATTCTCTCTATCTCACCACATGCATGCACACACGTAAATACGTGCACAATATATACAGTATACACATTATACTATGAGACCCACCTGCAAGAACAGAAAAGCAGCTGCTTGTGCACTCTATGGGAGCGAGAATAAAATGACAATATCTCTGCCTAATGAATTCAGGACTTGAGGAGGAAGAGGGCAGATGACCAAAAAAACAACTATCATGTCCAACCCATCAAGTAATCTTGTGTTGAAAGGCCTCAGATGGATGACTGATGGGAGACTGATGGAGCCTGCCCTAGTCTGTGTCAACAAGCTCTACTGTGGCTCTCTCTCTCTCAGCAAGAGGTAATGAAAATAAGGGGCCATCATAACAAAGGCAGTGCAATCGAATGACCACCCTTCCTTCCATTTGGACAGTGGATATTTTACACATGCACGCACACACAGGCACACACGCACGCATGCCCCCCCCCCCCCCCCCCCCCACACACACAAAGCCAACAACTCCCCATCACATCCCTACAAACCTATTTATCTCACTTCAATCAATGATCTTCATGAATGTCAAAATATCTCCTCCATAAGATACTATACAGTGAATATATTTGGGCTTCAATTTTATAATGTAAGTCCATCAAAGTGACTTTGTTAAAGTGTATGTATCTACTTACGTATTTAAACCAGCTGATGAAATAGAGAATAAGTTCAAAGTTTGGAGAAACAGGGATTCTGAATTTACTTTGGGATGGAGAATAAGGTAAAAGCTAAGAGCGATTCACCTGCTGTAGCCACATGTCACTGGTCTGCATTGCTGCCTACCTTGCCCACCCACAGTCATCACAGCATTGCTCTGGCTGTTTCCCTCCCTCACCTCTGTCACTTGGTTATCCCTCTCATTGTCTCTGAGGGATAATGCAACCTTCAGTCATTTCATTCCACTTTGTTTTGTTGAATATTCTGTCCTTCTGTTTATCTCTTCTGTGGTTGTTCCTCAAGAACCCCCCCTCTGTTTTCATTGTTGAGTGTTACTGGTAGAAAGAATACACATTGACTTCTCGCCAAGCCAGGTGAACCTGGTGGGCTCCTGCAGAGGGATGGGATAATGGACATCGATCAGGGAGAGAGGAGTGGATATCAGGTCAAGGTGAGGTAATCAATACAGGTGTTTGGAATAATGACCTTTTTATTTACTCTCTGACCAAATCTATCGTCACCTCTATTGTCTTTATTCCTTCCTTAGACTTTTGAAACTTCTTACTTTCTAGGTGTAGTTTTTATAAGATGGAACTTACCTCTGCTTTGACTGCTGTCTTTCCAGTAGTATCAATAGTATCACATTATCTTCATCTCATATGGTAATGTATTATATTGTGCATATATGTTTTTACATGAGCATTTAAATGAATAGTTATTCAATAATTGGTTATTGTAATCAGATTATGCATAGACACCAGAGTACTTTAAAGCTAATGTCTATTTTTACAAATGTTATTTTATTTTAATTATGAGAAACCAATATCAAATACACATAAAAAAATAACAATTCAGTGGCATAATTAACCTAGTTCACCACTTAAGGCCATTTCTTTACTATTTCTAAAACTACTAAGGTCCTCATAAATCATAAGGCCTCACCTCTAAAGGTAATTATGTTCTATCAACTTCATATTTCACCTGCAATTCAGTTCAGGTCAAGCCATTGAGATTTGCAGTGGTCCATAGCCCCGATCTAGCAATCCCTTTGTGTTATATATTAGGAAAAACACCACTTAAAGTGAGGAAAGCAGAGCTATGATTTGTGTTTTATTGCACAAGTTGACGTCCTTCGCACATTGAAGGACAAAATGTGCAGCAAATAAGTCGTGTTTAAGAGTCTTCAGCGACAGAGCTTCAAGGCTAACACAAACAGAATTTAAGCATCATCTGACATAAAGAGGGCTAAAATGTATATCCTAATGATTCAATTATTAAGGTACTCCTCAGTGTATACCCAGAAATCGTCGTCTTTTGGTTCCTTATTAAAGAGTCACTTCACAGTGAAGATAGAGCTTGATCAACAATCCTATCACTCCATTTTGGCACTACATACATACATTATTAAAGCCTAAACGCCTTACTCAAAATAACAATATAAACACAAATGTACATTTTAAACATATCTCTGTATCCTATTTGACACTTTCAATCAAGGAATTGAGAGCATTTTATATACAGCGTAACAATTATGTACACAACAAACTGAATTAACCATAGACTGCTAACCAAAAAACTAAACATCCATCCACAGACTTGTCTTGGTAAGATTGTCATTACAGAGGTTAAAGCTCAAACTAAGAATCCCTGACTGAAAGTCAGACATTGTATTTACATTCATGGAGTAATGAAAGTACACCATTTGGAACATCCATCAAATTGATGTTTCATTCATTGACTCAATAGCCATTATTCCTCCATTACATTTGTGTGTGCCTGTGGACAAACACCCACAAAAAGAGACACATTTGAAACCTGATCTGGAAGTGGGAGAGTGAGAGGGGAGGGGGGAACCTACAGTATGTCTGGATATGCAAAATTAAACAGCAGGGTTTTTCGTTACTGCAGTGCAACCAACCAGCTACTAGGAAGGCAAACATTTTCAGCATTTTTACAACAAATATATAGAGAATAAGAACAGGAAGTACTCCCCGAAGACGTTGGAGGGGGTCCAAAGACATACATAGCTCCACTCTACAAGCTTCAGCCTTCCGACAGCACTTCATATGCCAGACTCCCCAGTGTTCTGGGTACTCTTGGAAGTCTGAAGGGAAGGGAAAGAGAGAGAGATTTTAAGGATATTGTTTCTATGCCGATTGTTTTGCCTCCAAGTCACCAAGATGCTAAACCTGGCAATGCACGCCTTTAATAACTATCTTGCCGGTATTTAATCTTGTCACAGTGGTGGGGGGAAGTGCACCATGAATCATCACACCTCCACTAATGAAGTGATTAAACTGTCCATGTCAGCAGCGGGGAAATCTAGCTGTCTTTATTTAACAAAGGGAGGATTTAAATGTTGCTACATGGAACCTGTTGGCAGCCATTATCTGATTCATAGTTTAACTAGAGACAGAAGATTGTGTGGGATTTCCAGGATGACAGGTAGGCCTACAAAATATTTACACAACATATATGAATTACAGTTAGGTGTTAAACTCATATTAAAGTACTATTAGATGTGATCACAACTCTAGAAATTAAGAAAATATGCAAATGTGTGAACTATGCTATACGCCTCAATGGCTTGACGTTGCCAGGTTGTCACTGTTGTAATGGTGGTGCTAATTTATTAGCCAATTCTGCTTCCTGACAGTAGATGCCTTCACATTTCTCACCTGTGCTTTGCTTGACTGGGAGGAAGTGAACTCTGAATACTTCTTCTGTGGTGTGGAAAATCTGGAGAATATCTTTCCATACTCATCTCTTACCTGAAGGGGGCGTAAGAGGCGTCAATAATTCAGACTACTACTGTGAAGGGAATCCCATTTCTCTTTGTATGTGCATGATGTTTTTCTAAGCAATTCCATAAGGAAAATATCCCACCACCTTGCATTTGAATACTTGCTAAATAATAGAGATGGACGCAGATGTATACACATTGATTTGGATCAATTGGATCACATTGATTTTGGACAATTTTGATATATTCTCAAATATTTGAATGCAAATCATGTACAAACCGGTTTGTAGAGCAGGCAGTGCATTACAAAGAGCAGAACGCCTTGCAGACTGTTGAGGATGGTGAACACGTAAGACATGGCTGACGGGCCATTCCCAAACTGGAAACAGCCAAAGATCCACGTGGTGCCAAGTACACACAGCTGGGCCACAGCGGTGATAGTGAAAGCTCTGCAGGAAGAAATGATAAGCCGGTAATCTTTATCAGATCCATGGAAGTAATGAGCTGTAAAGGACACGAGCTCCGAGCGCATAAACTCACTTGATCTTGTGTAAGTTGTCTAAGTCAGGGTTTAAACTTGAGAACTTCTGTGCCAGCTTGCACACGGTGACGAAGAAGAAGAAAATGTTCACCTGGAGGTCAAAAGGGTTGGCAATCATATAATGTTCTTTACATTCTAGTGGTAGAGAAAAATAATCAACATTGTCAGGGGGTTTTCCTTACTGTGATGATGAAGCAGACAGGACCGAAGAAACTCCACCTGAACGAACCTTCCAAGTTCAACCAGCAACTAAACAACACAAATCAGTTGATTTATTCAGTAAGCTGTGAACCCATAAAAATGTCAGCCGTCTATCATAAGCGTACCACAAAGGTATGCTTAGTGAAATGTGCCTACTTTTTCTCTGTGCCGTATCCGCCGGAATTGACCAGTGCGGAGATGGCGACTATCACCGCCGGTACTCCGTAGCCCACAGCCATCATGCGGACCGTCTGGAAGCTGGTGTTGAAGACCAGGACCACCATCCTGAAGAGCTGAATGCCTTCCAGACACATCCAGCAGAAGGCCGCCAGGTAGAAGTAATGCAGCAGCCCTGCCACCACAGCACAGCCGGTCTGACATGACCGAGAGGGAGAGGAGACTCAGAGACACACACGGTATACAGGGAGCCGAGAACTCAGTGGAATCTAATTATTCGCCCAGTCCCCACCAGTCATTCAGTACCCATAAGTTATCCAGTCCCCAACCGTAATGTAGTACTCAGTTACCCAGTTCCCACCAGTCATTCAGTACCCATCATTAACCCAGTCCCCACCAGTCATTCAGTAATCATTAGTTACCCAGTCCCCACCAGTCATTCAGTACCCATTCGTCCCAACCCATAATGCATTACCCAGTCCCCACTAGTCACAGTCTCCACACGCCACCTAGCTCCAAGTCCTTCAGCCATTGCCACCAATGTCTACTGCTATTTAGAAATGTTTGCAGCATACATTCTAGACTGTGGACCACCCACTGTTACCTGGTTCTCTGTGCGAGTGATGCCGCAAAGAAAGACCAGGTTTGCGACAAAGAGACTGAGGCACAGGTGGAGGTGAATGCTGTTCCTGGGGCTCTGGATGGAGCGGATCAGGGCGAAAGTCAGGATGCAGACGAAGAGGCAAACCAGTGATAGCGTCAGACCCACCCAGGTGAACACCTTCATCTCATACGGGTCCTGTATGGGAAGGGGGAGACCAAGAGATTGAACAGAACACGGTCAGAATGACAGACAAATGGACAGATACAAACCGTTATGTCGACATAGCGACAGCAAGAGGGACATCCTGACAAAAAGCTGAAGATACAAAGAGAGAGTGACAAATAGACCATTAAAGAGTAAGGAATATAGATAGAAAGTTGAAACACATACAGACGGCCGGACAAAGCAAATAAAAATAAGGTATTAAAATACCAACGACCGGTTAGACACGAGTATAGAGATAGATGGTCAGACAGACGGACTGACATCACCTACCTATCAATACCACCAAAAGACTCTCACCTCTATGTCGTGAAGGGCCATGAGGACAGCGAAACTGCTGAGGTGCTTGCAGGAGCACAGCGTGTAGTTAGCACCTGAGTGGAGGGTGTCGCAGCCATCAGTCGACCAGGACCCGCCGTCGGCCTCCGAGTCCCAGTAAACACAGATCGAGTCGTTGGCCTTGTCTGTCTGCAAAATGAGACCGCCACGTTTCACATGTTAGAGATGATCAGTGTACTAAATGGGTTTACACATTTTGACAAGAGATTGTTGGCAAAAAATATATAATATATTGGTGCATAGAAAGTATGCACCAGTACAGTTGAACGTTTCATTTCATTATCATATACTTTGTATGCACCAATTTGCAGCCAACCTTTAAGCACATAAGAGACACTTTGAAACTAGGTATGTACAACAATCTTGCACGTATACACATTGGAACAATATTTATATTCCCTTTCTTACTCTTTGCAGGTGGTTGAAGGTTAATGTCACCGGCACTTGGAGGGCGGCAGTGTCTGGGTTACTAACTTTAACAGTAACCACTTTAGAATTCATCTGAAGGCTGATTTCTTTTGTTACATTGATCCCACTAAAGGACCGATTGGTGGAGTTCTCCAAGGTTGAGTAGCTCAGCAAGGACAGGGCTGTAAAGCCTGCAACCACACACACACACAAACACGCACACGCACACGCACACGCACACACACACACACACACACACACACACACACACACACACACACACATTCTCAATTAAGTGATGCACCTTCAAATTTATTTGAAAATGACACTGTAGATTGCATTGCCTGTGTGTTCCGGTAGCGGTCATGGAACATGGAATGGGTGGTTTGGATGATGACCTGGGTAAGTGGAGTTTTTTCCAGCAGCTGTTTCCCATTGCATCTGCAGCTTGGCATGTTTAGTTAACAATGTCGCGGGTCCCTGGGGGAAACCAGGACCTTTAAACAGCACCATCTCCAGCTCTGGACCACCATCAATTACATTTTGGGGAAACAGAGAACAACATACCGTTTAGATGGAAATACAAAATTATAATACAGAATTCTGCTGCTTTCTGGAATTATATATGGGGCTGTTGCTACAGAGGGCAGAACATTTCTGGATACAACATCTGCATGGACAATGGCCTTATTTCCCTCTGCACATTAAGCAGTCCATGATAATGCTGTCAATGAGATTAAGTTAAGTTCACGTTTTTAATTATTTTTTATTACGACTAAACCTTAGCTTTGGCACTTCATAATAAACATAGAACATGCCGGGAACACATTTATAGGGAGCTGTGGGCGATGGGCAGTGTGGCACATTACCTGCGTGAGCTTTGGAGACCTGCGTTCTGTTCTTGCTCATGAAGGGAGCGATCAGACCCAGGCTGCTCTCCACTAGACTCAGGATGAAGGATACCTGCTTGTTATCCAAGACGGTTCCGCCCGACAGGAGCCTGTCTATCATAGACAACAGCCTCTGGAGTTGGTAAGGGGGGGGGAGCAATATGAAAACATGTTGGAGGAAAGGCGGGAAGAGCCAGAGACTGTCTTCAGTCTAGACACACGGCCATGTTGTGTGACGTCTGCCCACATAGCAGTGGTGGACAGCTGCCAGGGAACACCGGGTGCTGTGGTGGTTTTGAGGCTTTTCAAAGATAATATTTGAGCTCTGATTATTAGGGCAGAAAAGCAAAATGACTGGGCTACCTCAAGAAATTCCTCTCCGTCCAAGCTGGTGGGAGTTTCGCTCTCGCTTAGGTTCAGACAGCTGCCCTTCAACATCCTTAGGACACTAGTTACATCTGGATCACTCTGCATAGGAAGGAAAGATAGATCACTGAAGTTATCGGGCGTCATCAGACTCAGAAGGGATTTGCTGAAGAAGTTGGAGAAGAGCATATGGTATATGGTGCATACCTCTTGTTGATTCAACGCATTCGTGAACACCTCACAGTTTAATTCTATGGGGAGTACAGTGAATCAGTGGTAAGGTTTATTCCAAAACCATACTCAATCAAGAATGTACGGTATAGTATAATTGTAATGCGACTAACCAACACAACGGGACCTATTGTTGCCGTAGTTGCTGAATCCGGCGTGGCATGCACACTCATGTCCATCTTTTCCCGGGTGGCAGGTTCCATTTCCACAGATTGTCTTATCCATCTCACATACGTCTAAAATGGGAATGGAATCAATGGGAGGAAAGGGGGCAACAAAAAAAAAGCTTTAGTGTGTTTCCTGGGCCGCTCAAACGCCTCCATGTCCTGCAGAAGTTGTTTGGGTTCAGACAGATTTATGGATGGTATGGCTGGGACAAGCCGAAGAAAGATTTGTAATTGTTGGTTCTTTGTTGTTATTTATTGCTGGTATGTTTGCCCATTTTGCCATTTATTAATATGTTTTTAAGTCAAGTTTATTGTTAATGGCAATCGGTAGCTAACTCGCTTTAGATGAATACCATTAAAAAGTATTGACACTCCAGATTAATTTCACCTTGCGATGCATTCATAATTATGCCTTCACCTTTACATATCTCTGCAGCCCCCTCGGAAGTGGTTTGGTCAGAGCTCAATGCAAACCCTTTTTTGCATTCACAGTGGTGACTTCCCGGAGTGTTAACACATGAGGAGTTTGGCCCACAGATATTCTCATGTTGACATTCATTCAAATCTAAATGAAGAAAAACAAACAACATTGTTAGACGATAAATAAGTAATGGCTCCCGTTCCAGTTGTGTTATTCTAATTGTTTGCCTTTGGTTCTAATTTTTCTTGAAATTTCCTCAAACCCCCAGTGACGCTACTGACGTGCGCATTCTTCTAATTGTGGCTGATCGGGCTTGAGACTCTGGTCTCAAGCCCATATAAAGCGTTTTCCGAAAATGTTAAACCCCAAGCACCAAGCAAGGAGTGGCGCAGTCTTTTTAATTAAAATAACTAGTTCGTACCAATACACTTGTCATCGTCTACCAAAATCTCCAGCCCACTGGAAGTGATGAATCCCATCTTGCAGATGCAGGAGTAGAATGGCACAGAGTTGTGACACTCAGCATACTCTCCATGCTTTTCACAAAGGCCTTTTTCTCTTTCACACTCGGGGATATCTTGAAGTACAACAAAATAGATTAGCCTTCAGACAGATTAGCAACCTTCTAAATAATAATAATGATAATAACATAATACGAATAAAAGATAATATTTAAAAATAGACATAGCTTACATTTAAGAAAAAAGCTTGGAGCACTAAGCTTTTCTAAATGTAGATGCTTAAATTGTTTTCTTTGTTTGTCTTTACCTATGCATGTTTCCCCCTCATCAGACTCAAAGCTTTGCTCCCTTCTTGAAGTTTCGAAGCCATCCTCACACATGCAGCGGAAGCTGCCGTTTGTGTTGACACACACTGCGTTTTCCCCGCACACAGGGTCAGAAGGGTACTCTGGGAATTCCTTGCATTCGTCATCATCTTTCAGGCCAAAGGAGCGGTGGGGTGGGGGAGAAAAGGCGTCAGTGAATGTGTTAAATATTCATCTATGTCAATGCAAAAAATGACCAGGTTATTATAGAATTTTTTCTATTCTTTAATGATCAGCCAAAGACTAATTTATAAAGTTACATAAGGTTTCAACTCATACCAATGCAAACACCATCGGCGGTTAACTCAAATCCAGGAGGGCATTCAGACAAGGAAGAGACCACCAGGGAGAGGTGAACAGCTGTAAACAAGAAGACACCTTTCAGTAATATTTTAACAATCCACATATTTTCAATAAACCAGTAAGTGTGTTTTACATTCAGTAGGCGTTCAGTATATCATCATCATTCTGAATATGAATTGAAGAATTAATTTGTGTGCATTGCGTTTGTATTATTTATATGATAGACCTATTGTCTATTATGAGTGCCTATACTTAATCCAACCAAATAAGGCATTGAAAAAAGCAAGTATGTTGATGTTTAACCAATTATATTTGTAAGTGTGTCATGGAGGATTTCCCCACAGCCCACAATGAGGTGTAAGGTCAGCTAAGATTCACACTTCTTCTATCCCACTCTTTCTGACAGTATCAGTTTCACTGTTGTCATGTTGTTTTGAGTGCATGACAACCAACACTCAATGCTTCCTTGTCTGAAAGTGTGTGTGTGTGTGTGTGTGTGTGTGTGTGTGTGTGTGTGTGTGTGTGTGTGTGTGTGTGTGTGTGCTTTATGTCTTCTGTGTGCCCTAATATCACTATCAGTCATAGTGGTTCCTATCGTTGGATGAGCTCATGGTTTAAAAATATATCTTGGAAGAGAGAAGAACAGAAGCACCTTGTGAACCCAAGCCAAGACAGACTGGTCCTCAAATCCAAACACCATACAGCTGCTGAGCACATTTGCTCTGCCTCTGTTTGTTTTCATTCAATAATTATTGAAGCTTTTACAACTTAACTAAATCAATTATGCTCTTATTTTTCTGAATTAACGTTTTTATGTAATTTTTAAATTAATTTCTTTTTTTTTTTAATGAAAACCTTTATCAGAATTCTGAGAAAATAAACTTGTTGAATCTGAAAAACAGAGCAGAATCTTTTTACTTTAGTGAATGTATTAGCTTCCTTAGATTGGCATTCATGAAAACCTATGTAAAGATTAATTTGTAGTCATCGACAGCTTTTTGATCCGTTGGTCCAATGTAATGGGAATGACCATTGTCATATTACAATTGACATTGCCGCGTTAGTTTTTTTTTTTCTTTTAAACCAACTGGGTTTCAACCACATTTTAAAATCACAGGATTTTTGCTTTTGCTTTCTGGAATTCAGCCACAAACATACCAGCCACAGTTTACAATCTCTTTTATGTGAACACATGGTAGTCTTTCCATAGAAAAGTGTGTGTGTGGAAACAGATGTGTGACTCACCCAGAAGCAGGAGCTCCCTCGTTGTCATGGCGCAAGCCTTTACTCTGCTTAAATGATCCCAATTTAAATGCTTATTCTCATCTTTAAAGTGGAAACAATGTTTTTGCTTGTGGCTCTTAATAAAAAAAAAATAGCCCTCGGGTGAAATAAGCAGTGGAACTGCTTAGGTTAGAGAAGCAAATAAGTGCTGACATCCACGGATAAAACCCACAACAAACGCAAACACTTCAGAGTTTCCCTCCTAACTCTCTCTCTCTATTTCTGTGTTTATGTCTCTCGCTCTCTCGGTGTCTCTCTCTTTCTCCCTCCTTGCTTGAGCTGTATAGTTTCCCCTCCACGGCGCCAAGAGAACTGACACAGTTTGTCAGATTGTCAAACAACGTTGTTCTCTCCTCCCCTCAATCGAAGAGGAGGAGGAGGAGGACTCCAAAAAGTGGGCAGAGCAGCCGGGTCGGGCTGAGAGAAGAGGAGGAGGCGAAGAGAGGGTGGAAAGAGTTGTGTGTGTGAGATAGCCTTGACTCTTCAGTGTCCTGTCCTCTGTCCATAATTAATGTTCAGTGGTGCTGACAGGCTTAGCACTGATCAACACAGGGGTCAGAGAGGGTTTGACCAGTCTGGGCGACGGCTCATTGTTTCAGACGTGAACAACAGATGACCTAGTGACGCCCTCCCCTTGGCAGCCTTGATGTGCTTTATAACGGTGGTGGTGATGGGTATACGACAGACTCCCAGCATGCATTTGACTCGATCCGCCCCGACACACAATACACAATTGACAATCGAGGGGAGGAATCATTCTTCGGAAGATTATAGGTTCATGATAATATTGTTTCTATTCGATCATGACCCCTTTTCTCTTATTTTATATGGGTATTCTAGATAAATCATGAAGAAAGTCGTAAAGTGTTCCACTCGTGTTTGCTTTACATTGAACTGTTATTTTGAGAGAAAAAGAGTTGGTCAACTTCCACTTTGGAAGAGGTCTGTGTGTCTCTGTGTGATCAACAGATCAACTAGTTTAAATACATAATATAGCCTATATAAAACTACCAAAGAGAACAATGAAATAAAACAGCAATGAAAACTAATCCATGTGTTTGTGTATGCGTACATGTATGTCCTAGTGCAGAGGGAACGGGGACAGGCAAGAGTTCGGGGACCGGCAGACGATCAGGTAGACTGGGGGTACCGTAACCGGTGGGTAGTCGCCGGACCGGTGGGGGACTCGATCACTGGCGGGCGATCAGGCAGGCAAGGGCTCGTCGGCGGGCGGGTAGTCGGGCAGGCGAGGGGTCGACATCAGGAGGGCAAACAGGCAGGCAAGGAGCCGGAAACAGAGGAGCAGACAGGCCGGCAGGGACTCAACAACAGGCGGGTGGTCAGAAAGGCGAGGGTTCGGTAACAGGCAGGATCAGCGTTGGAGAAACAGTTCTGGAGTTGCGGGGAAAGCTCTGTGAGTAACGAGAGACGATCTGGCAGAGACTGAGGCTACATTTACACGATGACGGTCTGAACAGAAGACGCAAAAGTGGCGTCGCGTCTTCACTTTTTATTCCGCGTTTAGACAAGCGTTTTCGGGAGGAAATCTGCGTGCATACGGTGACGCAAAAGTATGAGGGGCCGTTTATATGAAGGTATTATTGTAGCAAAAGTCTTTAGCACCTGTAACTGCCTTTATTATGTCCATGGTAACTGCAGAATTTGAATGCGTACACTAAAGTCACAGTAAATTTGAAGTCGTATATATTTATTTTGCATGTGTGCTCTAAAGTCACAAATGTGTAACAGTACATTTGTAGTCGTAAAAAATATATAAATATTTTTTATACCATTGTAAACACAAAATAGGGTCTACGAGTAGGCCTACGCTAATCTGTGTTACAGGTGCACAAATCCTTTTGCTACAATTATTGCAGCGCAGTTGGTGGAAAACACATTCGCACACCCGTGTTTCATAATCTGAGAACATGCCCAAAAGGTGTGCATTCGTAAACCCAAATTTGAACAAATGCATCAGAAGTTGCACATCTGTGAACGCTATGTTAATTCAGCATTTTAATGAGCGAGCACAAAACCATTTTACAACTGCTCGAATCTGCTCCTGCAAGTCTCAGCTGTGGGGTTTTTTGCAGGTTGTTTTGCAACACCCCTAGGTGGTAACGCCTCGTTTCCACATACGTATGTTTTTCGTATCCGTGCTTCCGTAAATTTACGGAAGGAGTCGCTAGTGTTTTACGTACGGGCATTACTTTATTTACGGACAAAAGATGAAGGAGTTCAAGTGCCTCGGGGTCTTGTTCGCGAGTGAGGGTACTATGGAGCGTGAGATTGGCCGGAGAATCGGAGCAGCGGGGGCGGTATTGCGTTCGCTTTACCGCACCGTTGTAACGAAAAGAGAGCTGAGTCGCATGCAAAGCTCTCGATCTACCGGTCGATCTTCGTTCCCATCCTCACCTATGGTCATGAGGGCTGGGTGATGACCGAAAGGACGAGATCGCGGGTACAAGCGGCCGAGATGAGTTTTCTCAGAAGGGTGGCTGGCGTCTCCCTGGAGACCTCGGGGAAGAACCAGGACTAGGTGGAGAGATTATATCTCAACACTGGCCTAGGAACGCCTCGGGATCCCCCCGTCAGAGTTGGTCAATGTGGCCCGGGAAAGGGAAGTCTGGAGCCCCCTGCTTGAGCTGCTCCCCCCGCGACCCGACCCCGGATAAGCGGATAGGAGACCAGTACTTTGGAACATGAGGATCGACATATGCAGAGATAAAAACAAACCAACCAGGCTTGGAAAGAGATCGCCGACGACTTTGGCCTGCCAGGTACTTAGCCTACAAGTTTTGTGAAAAACATAAAAACTTTCATACGGTATCTCCGTAAAACGACGGCGAAAGTTCAATTTTTTTAACGTATATTACGGACATACCGGACAGAAATTTTACGGAGGGGAGGAGTCTCGGAGGAAAAACGGACATTACGGAGAATCACATAGGAATGAATAGACTTTCGGTCGGAGACGGTTGAATCGCATACAAGAATGTACGTATGTGGAAACGAGGCGTAAATGTGTAGCAAAAGTATTCGTATCCGTAGATGACAGAGCGTCCGTGAGCGGGACAAAATAGTCCCGCCCATAATTTCCTAATCCAATGAAAATCGCCGGCAGGGATGCATTTCTCAAATTACACTGGGACCCACCCCGTGCCATGGAGCTATAAAGATCGCAGCATGTTAATTGAGACACTCTCACACACATACCTCACATGTAGTATTCATAGGCCTACCAGTAATTTCAGTAGTGACGGTGAGAGCGTTTCAATAGTGAATGTAAGAGTGTTTCATAGGTATGTGTGCATGAAATTCCAAGGTCAAGGTCGGCATTTAAACCGGAAGGCGGGAACAAAGAGTGCATTTTTGAACAGCCAGAGCGCGCCAATCTGAGCCAACCGTCAAGAGCGAGTAAGAGCGTGACATTACCTCAGTAATCAGACCGTTAATAGTCAGTTATTGCCGAGTGTGTGTTTCTCATATGTATGTGTAAGTGTTTCAGACGAGTATGTATGTATGTGTGAGTGTTTCAGTAGTGAGTGTGTGAGCGTTTCAGTAGTGAGTGTAAGAGTGTTTCATAGGTATGTGTGTGAGAGTGTCTCAATTAGTTATGTCCTAAACGGCCCCTCATACAAAAGTGTGTGGAATTCGAATGGGTATGCATGCCAGGGGGCTAGGTGGTGCTGTGAGATACACTATCACACAACACCGCCATGTCTGAGCGCATGCGTAGAATCTTCCTTCTTCTCTTTTCCGTGCCGCAAAAACCAAAAAGATCCTTCTCTGTTCAGAAATACTGCCTATACATATCCTGTACATTTTGTGGAAAATGTACAGGATATGTACATTTTGTGGAAAGACTCCTGTACACTTGTTAGAGCTGCTAGAGCATCTTGAAGGTCCGACGCATGGAAATAATCGGACATGTTTGTTTATTTCCTTGTACTGGCACATGTAAATGCGTACGCGACGTGAGCAGATCTGAGCAGTGTTTTGTGTCTTGGCAGTGTAGACAGAAACGCTACAGCAGAGCGTATTCAACTTTTCCACTCTGGAGGGTGGTTTCAGATTTATGCGTTTTCATGACCCATAAACGCCGTCACCGTCTAAACGTACGGTGGCGCTGAGCATTCACAAAAAAATAAAAAATTCACAGATAATGTAGCCGTTAGCACACTCAGGATCTCGTAATTACGAGATAATATCTCGTAATTTTACGAGATAATACGAGATCATACGAGATAATATCTCGTAATTACGAGATACGGATCTCGTAATTATGAGATAAGGATCTCGTAATTACGAGATAAGATATCTTATTTCCGACATAAGGATCTCGTTTACGAGAAAAGAATCACGCCTCTCATTCATCAATAACGTTGCTGGCTAGCTGCAGGCCGGCAAAGATGACGCTATCCAACGCTATCGTATTTAATCTCCTGCTCGGGTTGAGGCATTGGGAAATATTGATGTTCCTTAAAAGTGAGGAAGCCATTAATATAAGTATGTCAACATTGCGCAGACATCTGAAGTCCTTGGCCGGCAAAGATGACACTATCCGACCCTATCGTACTTTATTTCCTGCTCGGGTTGAGGCATTGGGAAATATGGATGTTCCTTAAAAGTGAGGAGGGCATTAATATAAGTATGTCTACATTGCGCAGACATCTGAAGTCATTGGAACTGTTCAGGAGAAAAGCCCAGTCGGACCTGCTACAAGTGGCTCTCTTCCTGCAGGAGCAGTTGAACCAGTACGGGATGCTTGTTCCATCATTTGATGTGCCAAAGCCCCTCGAATATTGAAGCGTTAATTGTTCAGTGGAACCCAGAAGTGGAAATGTTATTGTCGTGGTGGTTTAAAGGGCATGTGGCTGGCCCCTCACATTGCAGCTCTTAAAAGTTGAATACAGCAGTGCATTATGTGTTTAACTTTATACTATGCATTATTGTTCAGAAAACGTCTTACCTCAAGCTCTTTTCCAATTAATGAGCTAAATAGTTTTTATACAAATCAATAAAATATTTATTTTTTTAGATTTTGTTTTAATATTGGCTGTGACAGTATGTCACATAATTAATGTATTCAAATTTAAAGTACTATGTTCATAGTAAAGGCAAACCCTGTCAGTTGTTAAATTATTTAAAAAAAACCTTCACAGTGGTATAATGAGCACATACCACTGACTGAAGTGATCTATTGCTTTTATACAACGGTTACTATTATGGCAAAACGAAAGTCATAGACACACTATATTTAAAAAAAACAACAAGATAGTCAAAGTAGCTTTTTTATTAAATACAAAAAAGTAGTCCCTCCTGGCTGCCTTCAAAATGCACGACGGTCCCGACTGCAACACACTTTAGCGTCCCTCCGAGAGAAGGCTCGGCTAGGGCGGTTCGCCGGCAATTTATCCTATGGAGCCGTTCACTCGCCGTGTGCCTAAGCTTTCGTTAAGGCCGATATATGCTCTGTTTTAGACGTAACGCGTAAGCACGTAAGATACATAACCCCCCCTTGCGCGGTAAAATATCCCCTGTTACGTGCTTAAGTGCGTCGCCCAAAATTCCTGACTATGCGACTAAAGGCCGATTTAGGGTCGTTTTAGACGCAGAGACGTAAGCACGTAATTTACACAAGGGACTTGTTTTAGACAAGTTTTGATTTACGGTTCCTTTAAGGTTCCTTAAGGATTGCGCGTGTTGCAAGGGGATTCTCCGCCAGAACAGTAGGGGGAGCAACGAACGAATCTGTGGGCGTGGAAGTGGAAATCGCTGGCTTGTTTATATTTATGCACTTCCAGTATTTTCGACGAGAGTAGCAGTAGCTAAGTTTAGGTTAGCGGTCTTTTTCCACACTCTGAACGATGTTAAGGTTGCTGTAAAACCGGAAATGTGAGACTCCTGAAAGGATGTGGTTAGCTGGCCAATCACAGTCTTTGCGAGCTGCATAGGGCCGTAGTGTTTTAGTCGCATAGTCAGGAATTTTGGGCGACGCACTTAAGCACGTAAGGGGGGATATTTTACCGCGCAAGGGGGGGTTATGTATCTTACGTGCTTACGCGTTACGTCTAAAACAGAGCATATATCGGCCTTAAAACACTACGGCCCTACGCAGCTCGCAAAGACTGTGATTGGCCAGCTAACCACATCCTTTCAGGAGTCTCACATTTCACAGCGATTTCCACTTCCACGCCCACAGATTCGTTCGTTGCTCCCCCTACTGTTCTGGCGGAGAATCCCCTTGCAACACGCGCAATCCTTAAGGAACCGTAAATAAAAACTTGTCTAAAACAAGTCCCTTGTGTAAATTACGTGCTTACGTCTCTGCGTCTAAAACGACCCTAAATCGGCCTTTAGTCTCTCCATCGCCTTGCTCACTCCCGGAGTAACAACATTTACACCCTATCATTCAACATATTTTTTACTTTGTAACAGTTTCTACTTCCAGGCGCGGAGTAATATGCAAACTTTCACAAAATGATTGGGCGTCATAGCAGTTATGTATACGCTCAATATACAAGAGTTATGAACCAATCAGATCGCTGGATTTAAGCCACCCGTTGTATAATATCATATAAAGAGCTCCGGGAGTCGCAAACGGCAACAATCACTTTCTCCTCCATGCTGCAGTTCACCCCGGACTGCACTGCACTGAGTTGGCCGGTTGAACGCTGATTGGCTGTTACGTTACACATGTCACTCAGTGGCCAGGCTGTTGAACGCCGATTGGCTGTCATCACGCGAATGTCGCGTCAAAGTTTAAAGGCACCCAGTGCAACTTTCGAGGCTTAAAAATAAACATTAAATTTCTAGTCTTTTTTACACGTAGTAAGTTTCAATAACTCCATACCATTACATACCGACATTTAAGCAGCAAAGATGAGACGTCGTTGTGTGGTGAGAACTGATACAAAATCGATAACAACAACAATGCCGCCATTTTCTTTATTTTTTGTAACCTACAATAAATAAAGCAGGCTTCCAGTCAATGGAAAAATGGCTTCTCCCCACCGGCGATTGTTGTTGTTTACGATTTTCTATCAGTTCTCACCACACAACGACGTCTCATCTTTGCTCCTTGAATGTCGATATGTAATGGTATGGAGTTATTGAAACTTACTACGTGTAAAAAAGACTGGAAATTGAATGTTTATTTTTCATTGAATGTTTACATAAAGTTGCACTGGGTGCCTTTAAATATCTTTAAAGATTGATAGATTGCGGGGAACCAGCCGGTCAATGAGACCAACTGAAAACAAGCCGACATGGAACTTAAACTGTGATTTTGAAAAAAGTATAAAGGTAATCGAAATTCTGTTTCCAGATTATTGAAGATACATGTGTTTTGATTTGTTAAACCTTTGAACAAAGGGTAATGATAAAATATTGACCAAGTTACGAAGTCTGAAGTAGTAAGTTTCAGAAAATGCGCGGACGGCTCCGCTGTCCTCCCATTGATTTCCATTGTAAACAATAGTATTTTAAAAGTAGAATATCTAGGTGATCTTTGTATAGAATAATAAAGTAGAAAGAAAGACCAAACTAATAAGGGAGCCCTCATATCAATTGCAGTGCATTCGAATCCCCCCCCCCCCCCCCCTCTGTTTTCATTGTTGAGTGTTACTGGTAGAAAGAATACGCATTGACTTCTCGCCAAGCCAGGTGAACCTGGTGGGCTCCTGCAGAGGGACGGGATAATGGACATCGATCAGGGTGAGAGGAGTGGATATCAGGTCAAGGTGAGGTAATCAACACAGGTGTTTGGAATAATGACCTTTTTATTTACTCTCTGACCAAATCTATCGTCACCTCTATTCCTACCTTAGTCTTTTGAAACTTCTTACTTTCTGGGTGTAGTTTTTATAAGATGGAACTTACCTCTACTTTGACTGCTGTCTTTCCAGTAGTATCAATAGTATCACATTATCTTCATCTCACATTCTAATTTAGTATATTGTGTCTATATGTTTTTTCATGAGCATATAAATTAATAGCTATTCAATAGTTGGTTATTGTAATCATATTATGTATAGACACCAGGGTACTTTAAAGTGAAGGGTACCACACCAGGTTACACAGTGTAATCATTTTACCCATGTTATATTTTCTTTTAATTGTGAGAAACAAATATCAAATACACATAAAATAATAATTCAGGTGTATGATTAATCTGGTTCACCTCTTAAGGCCATTTCTTTCCTATTTCTAAAACTACTAATTTCCTCATAAATCCTAAGGCCTCACCTCTGAAGGTAATTATGTTCTATTAACTTCATGTTTCACCTGCAATTCAGTTCAGGTCAAGCCATTGAGATTTGCAGTGGTCCATAGCACCGATCTAGCAATCCCGTTTGTGTTATTTATTAGGAAAAACACCACTTCAAGTGAGGAAAGCAGAGCTATGATTTGTGTTTTATTGCACAAGTCAACGTCCTTCGCATATTGAAGGACAAAATGTGCAGCAAACAAGTCGTATTTAAGAGTCTTCGGCGACAGAGCTTCAAGGCTACCACAAACAGCATTTAAACATCATCTGACATCAAGAGGGCTAAAATGTATATCTTAATGATTCAATTATTAAGGTACTCCTCAGTGTATACCAAGAACTCGTCGTCTTTTGGTTCCTTATTAAAGAATCTCTTCACAGTGAAGATAGAGCTTGATCAACAATCCTATCGCTCCATTTTGGCACTACATACATACATTATTAAAGCCTAAACGCCTTACACAAAATAACATTATAAACACAAATGTACATTTTAAACATATCTCTATCCTATTTTCCACTTTCAATCAAGGAAGTGAGAGCGTTTTATATACAGCGTAACAATTATATACACAACAAACAAAATTAACCATAGATTGCTACACAAAAAACTAAACATTCATTCTCTTTGTAAGATTGTCATTACAGAGGTTAAAGGTCAAACTAAGAATTCCTGAGAATTCGTATTTACGTTCATGGAGTAATGAAAGTACACCATTTGGAACATCCATCAAATTTATGTTTCATTCATTGACTCAATAGCCATTATTCCTCCATTACATTTGTGTGTGCCTATGGACAAACACTCACAAAAAGAGACACATTTGAAACCTGATCTGGAAGTGGGAGAGTGAGAGGGGAGGGGGGAAAGTAAAGTATATCTGGATATGCTAAATTGAACAGCAGGGTTTTCGATACTGCAGTGCAACCAACCAGCTACTAGGAAGGCAACTTTTTCCAATATTTTTCCAACAAATATATAGAGAATAAGAACAGGAAGTACTCCCCGAAGACGTTGGAGGGGGTCCAAAGACATACAAAGCTCCACTCTACAAGCTTCAGCCTTCCGACAGCACTTCAAATGCCAGACTCCTGAGTGTTCTGGGGACTCTTGGAATTCTGAAGGGAATAGAAAGAGAGAGAGATTTTAAGGATATTGTTTCTATGCTGATTGTTTAGACTCCAAGTCACCAAGATGCTCAACCTGGCAATGCACGCCTTTAATAACTGTCTTGCCGGTATTCGCTCTTGTCGGAGGGGGGGAGGGCACAGTAAATCATCACATCTCCACTAATGAAGTGATTAAAGTGTCCATGTCAGCAGCGGGGAAATCTAGCTGTCGTTATTTAACAAAGGGAGGATGTAAATGTTGCTACATGGAACCTGTTGGCAGCCATTATCTGATTCATAGTTTAATTAGAGACAGCAGATTGTGTGGGATTTCCAGGATGACAGGTACAAAATATTGACACAACATATATGAATTACAGTTAGGTGTTTTACTCATATTAAACGATAATTAGATATGATCACAATTCTAGAAAGAAAGAAAATATGCAAATGTATGAACTATACTTTACGCCTCAATGGCTTGACGTTGCCAGGTTGTCACTGGTGCAATGGTGGTGCTCATTTATTAGCCAATTCTGCTTCATGACTGTTGCGGAGCTACTAGACATTGAATCTTATTACTGAAGATGCCTTCTCATTTCTCACCTGTGCTTTGCTTGACTGAGAGGAAGTGAACTCTGAGTACTTCTGTGATGCAAAGAATCTGGAGAATATCTTTCCATACTCCTCTCTTACCTGAAGGGGGTGTAAGAGGCATTAATAATTCAAACTGCTACTGTGAAGGGAATCCCATTTCTCTTTGTTTTTCCAAGCAATTACATAAGGAAACTAGAAAATGCATTTCCTGCAGAAAATGCGTCGAGTGCTGTAGTGCAAAGTGAGGTTGAAAATATTTTTTAATAAAGCCACATTAAGACATAAAGAAACGTTAAAAGGCGAAGGGATTTGATCAAAAGTTCAAAAGCCTAAATGGAGTAAACATTGTAAACATGCACACCATTTAAGAAAAAGTAAATGTTTGGAAACAAATAAAGTGACAGCTGAATGAAAAGCGCAAAGCATTGCTAAAAATGCAGAAATGTAAAATGAATTGAACTGAAGTTCATTGCCCTGCACTGCTGGTGCGTGTGCGTGAGCGAGCGAGTGAGTGAGCGCGCTTGCGTGCGCGCTTGCGTGCGTGCGTGCGTGCGCCCGAAACTAAAACTGTGATTCTGAATAAAGTTTAAATTATATCGACCGTTTGGATATTATTGAAGATACAAGTGTGTCGATTTGTTAAATGGTTTGAACGAAGATAAACGGTTGAAAATTAATTTAGTTACGTCTTAAACAGCTCTGCCGTCCTCCCATTGACTCCTATGTTAAAGAAATTATAATATTTTAAAAGTATAATATCTTAAAAAGTATAAAATATTTAAAAAATCTTAAAAATTTGAATGGAGTCTTTAGGTGAAAAATTTAGAAAGGAGATAGGTACCAAACTTTGTAGAGAATAATAAAGCAGTCCCTGCTTTATAATGCAGCGTTTTTTTGTGATTGCTGCGGCCAAAAATGCTTGATTATGCGGCACGTTTTCTTAAAAAATGTGATGAAATATGTGGCATATTTATGCAATTTTATGCGATAAATTTAAGGGAACTTGCAAAAATTGCGGGAACTTGCGAAAAAATGCGGAACTTGCGAAAAATGCAGCTTTTCGATGACTTTCACGTTGCCTAATTACGTCACTTCATAACGTTCCCATTGCAACAAGGGGAAAAGGCTGCTCTTGTGTGAAGTAAACGCAACATTTTTCAACTTTCTGCTAAGATATATGTGACTTTTTTGACGAAAATGCGGGGATTATGAAATCATGCAAGCCCCGCATATTTTGCGCGGAAATCTGCAATTTATACGGTGAAAGTGCGGCATATTTGAAAAAATGCGGCCCACGCAGACTTTGGGCCGCATTTCAGACTTTGGCTGATTATGCGTTGAATTATGCAATCGCATAATCGCGTTTTTCTGTAGGGACTGATAAAGAAAGAAAGAAAGAAAGAATAAAACGTATGAAGAACAATAGTTGAGTGCTGCATGCAGCACTCACCTAATTATACCACCTCCTTGCATTTGAATATTTACTAAATAATTGAGATAGACACAGATTCATACACATTGTTTTGGAACGAGATCATTTTGATATATTCTCAAATAATTGAATACAAATCATGTACAAACCGGTTTGTAGAGCAGGCAGTGCATTACAAAGAGCAGAACGCCTTGCAGACTGTTGAGGATGGTGAACACGTAAGACATGGCTGACGGGCCGTTCCCAAACTGGAAACAGCCAAAGATCCACGTGATGCCAAGTACACACAGCTGGGCCACAGCGGTGATAGTGAAAGCTCTGCAGGAAGAAATGATAAGCCGGTAATCTTTATCAGATCCATGGAAGTAATGAGCTGTAAAGGACACGAGCTCCGAGCGCATAAACTCACTTGATCTTGTGTAAGTTGTCTAAGTCAGGGTTTAAACTTGAGAACTTCTGTGCCAGCTTGCACACGGTGACGAAGAAGAAGAAAATGTTCACCTGGAAGTCAAAAGGGTTTGCAATTATATAATGTTCGTTAAATTCTAGTGGTAGAGAAAAATAATCAACGTTGTCAGGGGGTTTTCCTTACTGTGATGATGAAGCAGACAGGACCGAAGAAACTCCACCTGAACGGACCTTCCAAGTTCAACCAGCAACTTAAAAAACACAAATCAATTGATTTATTCAGCAAGCTGTGATCCCAGGAAACCATAAAAATGTCCGCCGTTTATCATATGTATACCACACGCGTGGCACGCATTAGTGAAATGTGCCTACTTTTTCTCTGTGCCGTATCCGCCGGAATTGACCAGTGCGGAGATGGCGACTATCACCGCCGGTACTCCGTAGCCCACAGCCATCATGCGGACCGTCTGGAAGCTGGTGTTGAAGACCAGGACCACCATCCTGAAGAGCTGAATGCCTTCCAGACACATCCAGCAGAAGGCCGCCAGGTAGAAGTAATGCAGCAGCCCTGCCACAACAGCACAGCCGGTCTGACATGACCGAGAGGGAGAGGAGACTCAGAGACACGCACCGTATACAGGGAGCCGAGAACTCAGTGGAATCTAATTATTCGCCCAGTACCCACCAGTCATTCAGTACCCATAAGATAATAATAATAATAATAATAATAATAATACATTTAATTTAGAGGCGCCTTTCAAGACACCCAAGGTCACCTTACAGAGCATATAGTCATCATTCAAAACTATGTAAAACAGACTAGGAATAAAAGGAAAACAGAGGTTAAACATGAATAATAATAATAATTAATAACACTCAAAGACGCCTAAAGTGAAGGGGGGACCTCACTAACCACCACCAATATGTAATATATCCAGTCCCCAACAGTAATGTAGTACTCAGTTACCCAGTTCCCACCAGTCATTCAGTACTCATCAGTAACCCAGTCCCCACTAGTCATTCAGTACCCATTCGTTACCAAGTCCCAACCCATAATGTATTACTCAGTTACCCAGTCCCCACTAGTCACAGTCTCCCTGTCCCCAAGTCCTTCAGCCATTGCCACCAATGTCTACTGCTATATAGAAACGTTTGCATCATACATTCTAGACTGTGGACCACCCACTGTTACCTGGTTCTCTGTGCGAGTGATGCCGCAAAGAAAGACCAGGTTAGCGACAAAGAGACTGAGGCACAGGTGGAGGTGAATGCTGTTCCTGGGGCTCTGGATGGAGCGGATCAGGGCGAAAGTCAGGATGCAGACGAAGAGGCAAACCAGTGATAGCGTCAGACCCACCCAGGTGAACACCTTCATCTCATACGGGTCCTGTTTGGGAAGGGGGAGACCAAGAGATTGAACAGAACACGGTCAGAATGACAGACAAATGGACAGATATAAACCGTTATGTCGACATAGCGACAGCAAGATGGGCATCCTGACAAAAAGCTGAAGATACAAAGAGAGAGTGACAAATAAACCATTAAAGAGTAAGGAATATAGATAGAAAGTTGACACACATACGGACGGCCGGACAAAGCAAATAAAAAATATGGTATTAAAATACCAACGACCGGTTAGACACGAGTATAGAGATAGACGGTCAGACAGACGGACTGACATCACCTACCTATCAATACCACCAAAAGACTCTCACCTCTATGTCGTGAAGGGCCATGAGGACAGCGAAACTGCTGAGGTGCTTGCAGGAGCACAGCGTGTAGTTAGCACCTGAGTGGAGGGTGTCGCAGCCATCAGTCGACCAGGACCCACCGTCGGCCTCCGAGTCCCAGTAAACACAGATCGAGTCGTTGGCCTTGTCTGTCTGCAAAATGAGACCGCCACGTTTCACATGTTAGAGATGACCAGTGTACTAAATGGGTTTACACAGTCTTAACGGGATCCAGGAACACATTTTGACATAAAATTGTTGGCAACAAACTATTGGTGCATAAAAAATATTGCAGCAATACATTTGAACGTTTCATTTCATTGTCATATACTTTGTATGCACCAATTTGCAGCCAACCTTTAAGCACATAAGAGACACTTTTTAACTAGGTATGTACAACAATCTTGCACGTATACACATTGGAACAATATTTATATTCCCTTTCTTACTCTTTGCAGGTGGTTGAAGGTTAATGTCACCGGCACTTGGAGGGCGGCAGTGTCTGGGTTACTAACTTTAACAGTAACCACTTTAGAATTCATCTGACGGCTGATTTCTTTTGTTTCATTGATCCCACTAAAGGACCGATTGGTGGAGTTCTCCAAGGTTGAGTAGCTCAGCAAGGACAGGGCTGTAAAGCCTGCAACCACACACACACACACACACACACAAATGCGCACACACACACACACACACACACACACACACACACACACACACACACACACACACACACACACACACACACACACACACACACACACACACACACACATTCTCAATTAAGTGATGCACCTTCAAATTTATTTGAAAATGACACTGTAGATTGCATTGCCTGTGTGTTCCGGTAGCGGTCATGGAACATGGAATGGGTGGTTTGGATGATGACCTGGGTAAGTGGAGTTTTTTCCAGCAGCTGTTTCCCATTGCATCTGCAGCTTGGCATGTTTAGTTGACAATGTCACAGGGCCCTGGGGGAAACCAGGACCTTTAAACAGAACCATCTCCAGCTCTGGACCATCATCAATTACATTTTGGGGAAACAGAGAACAACATACCGTTTAGATGGAAATACAAAATAATAATACAGAATTCTGCTGCTTTCTGGTTTTATACTGTGTATGGGGCTTGCTACAGAGGGCAGACAAGTTGTTTGGACATAACATCTGCATGGTCAATGGCATTATTTCCCTCTGCACATTAAACAGTCCATGATAATGCTTTCAATGCCTAATGCCTCTCATCCTGCCAATAGTCCCTCGTAAATAACTGTTAGACTTTTGCACTTTCATTTTATTAAACACTGCACTATCTCCATTCCTATTAATCTATTGCTCATAATGGTACTGTTTGTCCTTGTATTGGGTTTTTGTCTTTCTGTTTTATCGTGTGTTGCCTGCACGGAGAAGACCAACTCAAATTCCTAGTAGTATCTGTATACATGGCGAAATAAAGTTGAATGGAATTTAATTGAATCAGATGAAGTTAAGGTCACGTTTAGAACTCTTTTTTATTACGACTAAACCTTAGCTTTGGCACTTCATAATAAACATAGAACATGCCGGGAACACATTTATAGGGAGCTGTGGGCGATGGGCAGTGTGGCACATTACCTGCGTGAGCTTTGGAGACCTGCGTTCTGTTCTTGCTCATGAAGGGAGCGATCAGACCCAGGCTGCTCTCCACTAGACTCAGGATGAAGGATACCTGCTTGTTATCCAAGACGGTTCCGCCCGACAGGAGCCTGTCTATCATAGACAACAGCCTCTGGAGGTGGTAAGGGGGGGGGAGCAATATGAAAACATGTTGGAGGAAAGGCGGGAAGAGCCAGAGACTGTCTTCAGTCTAGACACACGGCCATGTTGTGTGACGTCTGCCCACATGGCAGTGGTGGACAGCTGCCAGGGACCACCGGGTGCTGTGGTGGTTTTGAGGCTTTTCAAAGATAATATTTGAGCTCTGATTATTAGGGCAGAAAAGCAAAATGACTGGGCTACCTCAAGAAATTCCTCTCCGTCCAAGCTGGTGGGAGTTTCGCTCTCGCTTAGGTTCAGACAGCTGCCCTTCAACATCTTTAGGACACTAGTTACATCTGGATCACTCTGCATAGGAAGGAAAGATAGATCACTGAAGTTATCGGGCGTCATCAGACTCAGAAGGGATTTGCTGAAGAAGTTGGAGAAGAGCATATGGTATATGGTGCATACCTCTTGTTGATTCAACGCATTCGTGAACACCTCACAGTTTAATTCTATGGGGAGTACAGTGAATCAGTGGTAAGGTTTATTCAAAAACCGTACTCAATCAAGAATGTACGTTATAGTATAATTGTAATGCGACTAACCAACACAACGGGACCTCTTGTTGCCGTAGTTGCTGGATCCGGCGTGGCATGCACACACATGTCCATCTTTTCCCTGGTGGCAGGTTCCATTTCCACAGATTGTCGTATCAATCTCACATACGTCTAAAATGGGAATGGAATCAATGGGAGGAAAGGGGGGAACCAAAAAAAAGCTTTAGTGTGTTTCCTGGCAGATTTATGAATGGTTTGCCTGGGACAAGCCAAAGAAAGTAATGTAAATGTTTGTTCTTTGTTGTTATTTATTGCTGGTATGTTTGCCTATTTTGCCATTTAGAAAAAATTAATTGTCAAGATTAATGTTAATGACAATCGGTAGTCACCTCGCTTTGGATGAATACCATAAAAAAGTATTGACACTCAAGATTTGATTTCATGTTGCGATGTATTCATATAATTATGCCTTCACCTTCACATATCTCTGCAGCCAGTGTTGGGAAAGTTCACTTTCTACGTGAACTAGTTCAAAGTTCAGTTCACAAATTTGAAAATGAACTACTTCAGTTAAACGTTCATAATTCAACATTTTGAACTAAGTCCACAGTTCTAAAAAAATTAACAGGTCATAGGCCTAGTTCTTTTTTTCAATGTGTTGCTGTGAGCTATTCGTTTTTTCGGTATTTTGAACATTGAGCCCCCATTGTGGTTTGTCTAGGATGAAATAGAGTGGCTGAATCAAGTATCGTAGCGAAATACAGCTTATATCGTGTTTTATTGCACATTTAGCGCATTTTGTAAATCCCATTGATATCTGTTGGAAGACTCATTGCTTGTTGGCCGGAAACGGAAAGGGGGGGGGGGGTGTTCACGTTTGGTTGTAATCTTTTCGCTCTGATCTAGCCCAACAGATGAGAGGGAGAACCGTGCGAACCGAGTGAAAATACTACAACAAAATGTATGTTCAGACATGTTAGCAACCTTCTAAATAATAATGATAATAACAATAATACAAATAAAAGATAATATAAAAAAAAATATATATATATCATGAGATAAGACATGAAACAGGCAGAAGTGTAATTTATAGCACTCAGAATCTGGTTGAGCTGCTCCCCCCGCGACCCGACCCCGGATAAGCGGACGAAAATGAGATGAGATGAGATATATATCTATTTTTTCATTACCTATAGGCCTACATATTTCCCCCATTAGAGGATTTATGCGTTGCATCTTCTTTCCTGAACTTTTGAAGCCATCCTCACACATGCAGTGGAAGCTGCCGTTTGTGTTCTTACACACTGCGTTTTCCCCGCACACAGGGTCAGAAGGGTACTCTGGGACTTCCTTGCATTCATCTAAATCTTTCAGGCCAAAGGAGCGGTGGGGTGGGGGGGAAAAGGCGTCGGTGAATGTGTTAAATATTCATCTATGTCAATGCAAAAAATGACCAGGTTATTATAGAATTTTTATATTCTTTAATGATCAGCCAAAGACTAATTTATAAAGTTGCATAAATTATTGCCTATGATAATGACAGCAGGTTTCATCTCATACCCTTGCAAACATCATCGGCGTTTGCACTAAATCCTTCAGGGCATTCAGACGTGGAAGAGACCACCAGGGAGAGGAGAACAGCTGTAAAACAAGAAGACACCTTTCAGTGATCTTTTAACAATCCACATATTTTCAGTATACCAGTAAGTGTGTGTTACATTCAGTAGGCGTACAGTATATCATCATCATTTGTAATATGATGTCTCTTATGAATTAATTTGTGTGCATTGCATTTGAATTATTTATACTATAGGCCTATTGTCTATTATAAGTGTTTATATTTAATCCCAAATAAGGCATTGGAAAAATAAGTATGTTGGTGTTTAAACAATTATATTTGTAAGTGTTTCATGGAGGATTTCCCCACAGCCCATAATCAGGTGTTAGGTCGGCTAAGATTCACACTTCTAACCGACTCTTTCTGACAGTATTAGTATCACTGTTGTGATGTTGTTGTGAGTGCATGACAACCAACACTCAATGCTTCCTTGTCTGAAAGAGGGTGTGTGTGTGTGTGTGTGTGTGTGTGTGTGTGTGTGTGTGTGCGCTTTAGGTCTTCTGTGTGTCCCTAATATCAGTCATAGTGGTTCCTATCGTTGCATGAGCTCATGGTTTAAAAATATATCTTGGAAGAGAGAAGAACAGAAGCCCCTTGTGAACCCAAGCCCAGACAGACTGGTCCTCAAAAAAAACACCATACAGCTGCTGAGCACATGTGCACTGCCAGTTTGTTTTCAATCAATAATTATTTTAGCTTTCCTTTGGTTGTTTCAATATTATTTAGTATGTGTTGATCTCTTGCCTAAATCAATTCTGCTCTTATTTTTCTGAATTAACACGTTTTTATGTTTTGTTTTTAATCATGCTTTTTTGGAATGAAAACCGTTCTCCGAATTTTGGGAAAATAAACTTGCTAAATCAGAAAAACAGAGCAGAATCTCTTTACTTTAGTGAATGCATTAACTTCCATAAAATGGTATTTATGAAAACCTGTGTACAGATGAATTTGTAGTCATCGACGGCTTTTTGATCCGTTGGTCCAATGTAATGGGAATGACCATTATCATGTATTACAATTGACATTGCCGCGTTAGCTTATTTTTTTTAAAACACCTGGGTTTCAACCACATATTAAAAACATAGTATTTCTGCTTTCCGGAATTCAGACACGAACACAAAACCCCCCAGCCACAGTTTACAATCTCTTTTATTTGAACACATGGCAGTCCTTCCATAGAAGGACTGAAAAAAAAAAAAAGTGACATGCTGTGTGTGTGGAAACAGATGTATGACTCACCCAGAAGCAGGAGCTCCCTCGTTGTCATGGCGCAAGCCTTTACTCTGCTGAAATGATCCCAATTTAAATGCTTATTCTCATATATGGAGAATTGCTTTCTTCTTTGAAATGGAAAATGAAAAAGAAAAAATGATGGCTCTTAATAAAAAACAATAGACCTCGGGTGAAATAAGCAGTGGAACTGCTTAGGTTAGAGAAGCAAATAAGTGTAAAAACCCGCAACAAACTCTTAAGTGAATCATGCTGTGAGTTTCCTTCCTAACGCTCTCTCTCTCTCTCTCTCTCTCTCTCTCTCTCTCTCTCTCTCTCTTTCTCCCTCCTTGCTTGAGCTGTATAGTTTCCCCTCCACGGCGCCAAGAGAACTGACACAGTTCGTCAGATTGTAAACCAACGTTGGTCTCTCCTCCCCTCCAATCGAAGAGGAGGGGGAGGAGGGATTTTTTCTTCTCTTAAAAAGTGGGCAGAGCGGCCGGGTCTGGCTGAGAGAAGAGGAGGAGGGGAAGAGAGGGTCGAAAGAGGTGTGTCAGATAGCCTCGACTCTGGCCCAGTGACGACTATGGTCTCACTGCTGATGTCAGAAGCCAATATTGCTTTTATTCTTTTCCTTTTTTTTCTTCAGTGTCCTGTCCTCTGTCCACAATTAATGTTCAGTGGTGCTGACAGGCTTAGCACTGATCCACACAGGGGTCAGAGAGGGTTTGACCAGTCTGGGCGACGGGCCGACGGCTCATTGTTTTAGACGTGAACAGACGACTCAGTGACGCACTCCAATTGGCAGCCTTGATGTGCTTTATAACGGTGGTGGTGATGGGTATACGACAGACTCCCAGCATGCATTTGACTCCATCCGCCCCGACACACAATACACAATTGACAATCGAGGCGAGGAATCATTTTCGGAAGCTTATAGGTTCATGATATCGTTTTTATTCGATCATGACCCCTTTTCTCTATTTTTATTTTATATGGATATTCTATATAAATCATGAAGAAAGTCGTAAAGTGTTCAACTCGTGTTTGCTTTACATTGCACTGTTATTTTGAGAGAAAAAGAGTTGGTCAACTTCCACTTTGGAAGAGGTCTGTGTGTACTGTTTGATCAACAGATCAACTAGTTTAAATACATCCGAGATATAAAACTACCAAAGAGAACAACGAAATAAACAGCAATGAAAACTAATCCATGTGTATGCGTACGTGTATGTCCTAGTGCATATATAAGCATACGTCTTTGCTCTACAATCATATATTTCAATTGTTTGTCCAATGAATACATTGTCTTGTCCTCACACACAAGTGTGAGGAAGTGAAACGTAGGACAGAGCAAAACTCAGTGTTGCAGATCAAGAAATAAACCATAACCCTTGTATATAGCCCAAACCTTCCTGGAATGTACAAGTTAGTTCCTGCCACTAGTTTGCCACTACTTCCTCATTCAGCGTCAATGTAACGGGGGGGGGGGTTAGGCAGAACCCAAGTGCACAGACTGACAATGGTGACAGGGCAGTTTATTGATTGCACCGATGATCAGGATCGGGCAGGCAGAGTAAACGGGGACAGGCAAGAGTTCGGGGACCATCAGGTAGACTGGGGGGTACCGTAACCGGCAGGTAGTCGGACCGGTGGGGGACTCGATCACTGGCGGGCGATCAGGCGGGCAAGGGCTCGTCGGCGGGCAGGTGGTCGGGCAGGCGAGGGGTCGACATCAGGAGGGCAGACAGGCAGGCGAGGAGCCGGAAACAGGGGAGCAGACAGACAGGCCGGCGGGGACTCAACAACCGGCGGGTGGTCAGACAGGCGAGGGTTCGGTAACACAGGCAGGATCAGCGTTGGAGAAACAGTTCTGGAGTTGCGGGGAAAGCTCTGTGAGTAACGAGAGACGATCTGGCAGAGACTGAGTAGAGAGAGAGGATTGATATAGAGGGAGCACAGGTGAAGGTGGTTGAGCAGATGAGGTGAGATCAGCGTGGCAGGCAGGTGACCGGGAAAATCAGGCGCGGACCGAGACACCCATGAAGAAATGTATGCCTATCTGTGGCCCCGTTTACACAAAGGGAAAACGCAGATATTTCCACGCGGTTTGGCCTCTCATTTACACGAAAAGTCTTTATCACAGAAAACGATCATTTCTAAAAACTCCGGCCAAAGTGGAGATTTCTGAAAACGCCGGTTGTGTGTTGTCGTGTCAACGGGGAGAAATAGGGTTTTAGGTTCTGAAGCGTCACATTATGCGTCAGGAAATGCTTAACGTCATTAATTGCGCCCTATGTTTACAGTTTGTTTGTTACAGGAAGACGCTTGTGTTAGTAGTAGCATTGCCGCCCATAGGTTTGGAATAGTTATAATGGCGCTTGACGGCGTATTCATGCGTTTTGCTGTAAACGACGACTTTTTTGAAAACAATGTTGTGTGTGCAATGTTATTTTTGAAAACGGAGGGGGGAAAATATTTGTTTCTATAAATACCCTGCTACGTATAAACGTGGCCTTTAACATCTGGTCCATTGCTACTCGACCATGGTGGCTTCCACACCCCACAGGGGGGACTTTTACTGGGCTCTTCCATCACAAGGACGCAGGGTGGTGGTGTTGAAAGCCAGTTCATTGTACTGTATGCAGATGAGGATCCATGTTGTGAGTGTGTGTGGCGATGGCTGGCCTGAACCGTGCACCTTGATTACTCAACATGCAACAGGTGTGCAGCCTCACCCAGCAACCAGCCTTCATTAGCATAGGCACACACTCCACACTATCATTCCCTTTAAATCAAACTCTCTTACTGCTCTTCTGTTCCCCAAACACATGCCATGTGCATAACTGCTGATGAATGAAAAAACTCCAGCCGGGGTCACAAGGGTTAGTCTTTTTTTTTTTTTTTTAAGCTGAACAATTCCCACTGGTATTGGCAAGGTCACCATATGGCCCCTCTGTGGAATGTGGCCTCCATTGGTCTCCGGTCTGGTACATGCTATTTATTCGTGAGGTCAGGTTAAGGCCAAAAGTGTTTTTATACAATGATCTGGAAGGGAGTGCTGAGTGACGGCCCAGGGATGTGGTGACAGACGTCGGACACTGTGGCTAATAGCTGAGGAATAGTTCTTGGTAAATGGTTTATGTCGACAAATTCAAGTGTGTTCATATGCGGTAGGAAAATTGGTCAGCGGTTTTTAAAAAAATCCCTGATGAAGTAGCGTTCATACTATACTGTATAATTATAGGGATTTTTCTATTTTAAACCGAAACAGAAGTTGGAGCTGATGTTTGATCTGAATTAAAAACAACGTGAATTTAGCTATTTTAGCTCTTTGAACATACTTGATAAACTTGTCATTTAAGATTATGAACATGGAATTAAAACATCTCTGCAACAATGATGGTTAAATATATCAGTTTGATGTTGTCCTTTTAGGTTCTGAAAATCTGTACATCTGAAGCTCTTTTAGGATGTTTTTAATGAACACTACAGTCAACAGAATTCCTGAAGGTCTTCAAAACTACAATTATTAGGCCTCTTCTGAAAACAAATAAACCTGATCAACACCCTCATCTAACAATATTTTTTACATTTTTCAGTCTCAATTTCTACCTCACCACGGTACAGAGATGGCTGTTGTGAAGGCCTTACATTTCATACAGCACCAAATTGGTTCAAGTTGTATCTAAAAGACAGATACTATTTGGTGCATATTAGACCTGCATATCTGAGCAAACCAAAAACATCTGAGCAAACCAAAACTTACAAGGATCGATTCTTGTGCTTGTTTTGTTCCTTTTTTATGTTCCAATTATTCCAAATTCTGAAAAACAACAAAAGACTATCTCCTACCAGTGTTATTCAGATGACTTTGATTTAGGGAAGGAATAAAACATACTTGGGGTCTCCCCTTTTTGGAAAATAAAGTAAAACGGGGGTGAGGACGCAGCCAAGGCAAAGCCAAGGTTATGTTTGTCTATAATGTTTTTATTTTTTTTACCTAATCAGTTGAAATTTAAATATTGTTCCGCAATGCATTGAGCCCATTGTTCTTTCCGTTGTCAAGGGAACATCTGGTCAGTAATTGTATTTTACAGTTGTTTTTAATATTGGATTTGTAGCACATTGATTTGATACTGATAAAAGGCAGTTGTGTCCTGTAACTGAAGTTACACGACAACATTGTTGTATAGTTATTCCGGATTTGTCCATAATTTTCCAAGGGACTGCATTATTTTCAATAAAGGGACAACTCCGGCTTTTTACAGTTCTGAATAAATACACTACAAATCCAACAATGACAATACCTGTCAAATGGACATATCGGCCAGCTTTTTCCTTAACAATGCAAAAAAAATATGTTCAAGGCACCAGGGAAGAATATTTTAATTTCAGCTGATTAAGTCATCAAATAAACAGCCTATTAAAGTGATCAAAATCGAATCATTGTTGGCAATTGAGGTATAAGGGGAATAAACAGCTCTGGGGTGTCACCCTTGGAATGTTATTGACCATTCAGGATTAATTATTTGATAATGCTGTGGTATAAATGCATGTATCCACAGGTGACTATGGCCCTTCAATAGTTAAACTTTAAGAGTGCTCTGAATCAAACATGTTGAAGCAGCTCTTAGTGTTTATGCGCCACGGACCTGAAAGAATGTTCCAGAACATCTCATGTCCACCGCAACGCTTTCTTCTTTAATTCAGGGCTTGAAAGCGCTTTTTATTTAAATGGCTGCACTATTATATAATGTATCAAGGCTTATATATTATTATTTTATGTTTATGGTAACGGAATCAGGTAAAAGACACCTAGTTCATATGTTCAAGGCCCGACAGAGAGACAGCAAGTGTGTGAGCCTGACCTGGACAGCTAGTTTCTGTATCTCTATGTTCTTAAAAGCAAGATGTGTGTGATTGCGTTCTTCTGATTATCGCTTTAACAGATTTCTTCCTATGAATGGCCGTGTTTGATCTATATTTAGTAATTTCTCTTTGCCTTCTGCGAGTTTGTGCGAGTTTCCACACAACAAACCGGATCTTGGCAGGAATCAAGGTTTTCACTGTTGTGATGAGACTCACTTCCTGTTCGCATCGAATCTGTGCGTGGTTGGTTTTGGATGTTATCTATCATAAGGTTGGTTGGGTAAGGTAAGAATCCCTCAAACTATGGAAAGTTAAGTCCCTCACACTAAGAACTGTACCCTCCTCAGTGGTCCTTTTCGGGATTCAAATTTCTTTCTTGCAGTGCAGTATGTTCCATATTTTCTTATTGCGATCAGGAACCCACATCATTTCCTGAGATAGACAACTATGGATTTATGAGAAAAGATAATTGTACATTCAGGTTTTGCGCATTACTGACAAATGATCAAATGGGTAAACTGCGTCAAGTGAAACAACTTCACTTGATAAACTAATTGAATGTTTTTTAAGGCAATGGCCACAGAATAAGCCCACAGCATCTACAGGAAACCGAGAGAGCGTGCTTGCAGCACATACAGAGAGATTTAATCAACCCCAAGAACCAAGCTTTACTTTTAAAGACAGCCCGATTTAAACCAAACCCACATTCAAAACCACTTCCCCTTCTGTTAGCAACACCGTTGCTATTGGTCGACCAAACAGTCCAAAAATATTCTCATGAAAATGATCATCATTGTTTGTAACATCTACATTTACTGGAATTTAGCAGCGATAAAAGATAAGTACATGCGTCAAAGAAAGATATACAACAATATATCGCTGTCGGTACATTAAGGATGTTCATAGAACAAGTGCCAACCATTTACAATTGTAAGTTTAACCCGTTCCCTATATACAACAAAGCTAGGATAAGATGATACACAATGCTAAGTACTATTCATAAGTTCCGGGACCTGCAAACAAACAATAAGTGTGTACATTAAGTATCAGGTCATACAAACATACAATAAGTATGTACATTAAGTGCCAGGTCATACAAACATACAATAAGAGCGGAAGAGGGGCGTTTTAGGAGAGTAAGGGAGAGGCTTTGCAGAGTCCAGGTGAACTCTGAACAAGTGAGTCGAGTCTCTTGCGGAAGCTGATGAGCAACTCTGTGGTCCTGACATCGTTCTGGATTTGTTCTTCGTCTTCCAAGGGAGTGCATTATTTTCAATAATGGGACACCTCCGCCTTTTAACAATAAATACATACACTACAAATACACTACAAATCCAACAATGACAATAACTGTCAAATAGACATATCGACCAGCTGTTTCCTTGACAATGCAAAAAATATATACTCAAAGCACCAGGGAAGATTATTTTAATTTCACCTGATTAAGTCATTGAAAAAACAGTCTATATGGATAGAAGTGATGAAAAAAAATTGAATCATTGTTGGCAATTGAGGTTTAAGGGGAATAAACAGATCTGGGGTGTTCCGTTATTGGGAAACAACTAGCTACTTTAGTGGTGGTAGGCAACCTCAGCTTTGCCTCGGCCGCATCCCGAACCCGTTACACACTGTTTGCCAATAGTAACACTAGATCCCTGAGTGGTTTATTACTTCCATAATGCACACCCTTGGAACGTTATATTGACCAATCAGGATTAAGTATTTGATTATGTTGTGGTATAAATGCATTTATCCAAAGGTGACTATGGCCCTTTAAGAGTTAAACTTTAAGACTAAGAAAGCGGATCCATTACCACTCTAGTGATAAGATCAACGGCTTCCTGTTATCAATTATAGCTTATAAAAACACTAAATAGTTTAGGGTACTTTTCAGGTTTTGCACATTACTGAGAAATTATCAAATGGGTAAACTGCATCAAGTGAAACAACTTCACTTGATAAACTAATTGAATGTTTTTTAAGGCAATGGCCACAGAATAAGCCCACAGCATCTACAGGAAACCGAGAGAGCGTGCTTGCAGCACATACAGAGAGATTTAATCAACCCCAAGAACCAAGCTTTACTTTTAAAGACAGCCCGATTTAAACCAAACCCACATTCAAAACCACTTCCCCTTCTGTTAGCAACACCGTTGCTATTGGTCAACCAAACAGTCAAAAATATTGTTTGACACTCTTTGAGTGATCTCATGAAAACGATCATCATTGATTATTGCGACACCTGACATCTACATTTACTGGCATTTAGCAGCAATAAACAATAAGTACATTTGTCGAAGAAGAAGAAACAGAAACAACAATATATCACTGTTGGTACAATAAGGATGTTCATAGAACAAGTGACAAGCGCTTACAATTGTAAGGTTAACCCATTCCCTATATACAACAAAGGATAGCTAGGATAAGATGATACACAATGCTTAGCACTATTTATAAGCGCCGGGACCTGCAAACATACAATTAGTGTGTACATTAAGTGCCAGGGCATACAAACATACAATGAGGGCTGAAGAGGGGCTTTTTAAGAGAGTAAGGGAGAAAGGGGCTGAGGATGGAGGCTAGGCAGAGTCGAGGTGAACTTTGAACAAGTGAGTCTTGAGTCTCTTGCGGAAGCTGATGAGTGACTCTGTGGTCCTGACATCGGCAGGACCACAGAGTCACTGCCATTGCGGTGCCAAAACAGAGAAGAGTTGCGACTTTGTTGTGCGACTTCTGCTTTCTCTTAGAGTTGGCGGAGCCAGGCAAAAGTACATGAGCTGGTGTGTTAACTAACGCGGTCTGACTAACGCAACCCCCCCATGACAACATTATAGCTTAGTTCACGGAAAAGCTGTGAAGGGGCTGTTTCAGAACAAGCAATAGGTTAAATCTTGTTAAATCGAGTGATTCAAACCTCAGACCGTGGATGATTAGTGGATAAGCCTAGGTACGTAGTCATGCTGCAGGCCCACCTGCCTTTAGAAACCACACACCCCTTCAGTCAGCAACACAGTATAGACCCCACGGAAGTCCCCTTTGCCAGCAAGCTTGCTGACGCTCTCCATTGGTACCCAGTTTCTGCCCCGGGCCCGACGGAAAAGGGAGAAATGCACACTTAAAATCATACAATGAATAGTGTGGGGAAAAAAAGTCACATTTTCTAATTGTTAGTTATGCTTTGTTGCCTCACGGGTATTTCTTTTGCGCCTTTGAAAATTATATTTATTGTGTTTTTATTGTATTCTTTAAAACCTTGCTACTGCCAGTATCTTCTACCAAAGCCCTGCTGTCCTCTTTTCAGTGAAAGGAAAGACATTGTCTCACTCAGAGGGCACTGCTAAGCCCAACAGTGGAAATACAGTGGGGGCTCATTGGATCCCTGTTCCACTTTTCCGCCAAGCCTGTTTAATAGGAGCCATGGTGGGAAGCGAAATCTAGTAAAATATCAACCTGGGATTTATTCTAAACGCATTGTCCATGTGTGTACCGGGAAGCGTCTTCATATAAGAAGTGATTCGCTGTGCAGTGGCTCACTACAGAAAGGACTGAACTCTTTCTGACTCTGCTTCACTCTTTGTATTATGTTCACAATACGTGGAAAAACGATAAGTGAGAAGAAAAAAAAAAACTTCAAGCCCATAGAGGAAGTTTGCTCACAGAGTGCAATGACATGCTGTGACAAAAACAATCTTTCTTGCAGGATGATGATTGTTCTTACAAAGGAAGTGATGCAAGTGGAAATTTGCTATACTTCTGTTTTTTAGATCTTACTCCATTCCTTTATTCCTCTTTCTGTCGCTATCTCTACAAATGTATTTATCTCTCTCCCTCTCTCTGTGTATAACCCTATTTATCTACATCTCTCTTTCACTCTCTGACTCTCATATAGTTCTCATCGTGGATGTCACAATGTTTCGCCACAAGGTTAACTTCCACATAAACAACAATAAACTAATGTTTTTTCAATTAGAAAAAGAAAAAAGTGGTGTGAATATGTTGCTGTAGTAAAACTGCAGCATCTGGTGGTCAGAATGGGATATTCTTCAGTTGACAAAATGGCTATAATAATACAGGGAACACACAGGGGATTCATTTTGTTGGGATATATATACATTCTATCTATTACTCAATATTTATATCCATTTTAAAACATATTCTGTGCCGGTTGGGACACGAAAGTCAACAAATGGGTTCACATCAAAGTGAACCTCTACTTTAATGTTGCTCATCTAAACGTTTTCTTTTCTTCTTTTTTTAAGCAAAATATGTTTATTGCAGCATCTTTGTGAATAATTAAGGCACATATTACCCCTGGCGGAGTTTAAGGTGATTCCCTGGAGGATTATCATCATTAGGTAGAATAACGTTGAATAATAATCCACTTTCCGTTATTGAGTTGAAAATTAACATGGACTGGCTGCTCAGCAATTTGGGGCTATTTATTATATATTTATTTTTGCTAACTCTAAAAGATGCTGATATGTTGTTTTTGAGCATGATGATGTTGCTGGTGGTGATGCTGGTTTGATGCTGGTGTTGGTGGGAGAGCCCTGGGGGGGGGGGGGGGGGGGGTGCCCTGTCAAGCGATTAAACCATTTCATGCTCAAAATTAGAGTTGCAATAAGCTCCATATTTGCTAATAGCCAATTTACTTTTGCTGTGAATATTATAACACTGATACATAGGCCTACCGCCATTCCAAATGTTGAAAGCAATAACAGCTCTGTTCCCTGCAGAGGTTGCACATGCACTCCATGTTGAACATGAATTACAATTACAAAAGATGCTACTTATACGTTTAGGGACAGAAAAACGAAAATGGGCTTTATCCCCGCATTAGCCTATTCCCTGAAGGGAAAATGGAGCAGACCCACAGTGCGGGAGTTTTTATTTTTCAGGAAAAAAACTACAAAAGTTTAAGGGCACGTCCTTTTGCCGGCACACTGTTCTATTCCTGAACCAAAAGACAAAGAAAAGCCTTCTCAGCAGAGTTAGATAGCTATTTTTACCTATTACCCAGAACTCCCTACCTCC
>NC_082383.1:6007749-6010134 GCF_031168955.1 Gadus macrocephalus | reverse complement strand
GCGGCAGCGCGAGCAGCTTCAATGTGATTGCCTTCCGGTCAAAGCGAGCCACAAACCCACTATACCCTGTACAGAAGTGGAGCAGAGGGGGAAGACAGAGGGATGAGGAGGAGGAGGAGGAGGAGGAGGAGGAGGAGAGGAGAGGAGGCGAGGAGGAGGAGGACGAGGAGGAGGAGGAGGAGGAGAGAGGAGGAGAGCGAGGAGGAGGTGGCGGGGCTGGCCCACTTCAGGCCAAGCAGGAGAAGGAGGAGGAGGCTACAGCTCCCACCCAATCAGTGCGTCTCCCCTCGTCCCTCCCTGCTGCTCGCCGGCCTCCTCAGACTCCTCAGAGCCTCCAGCTTCATTTGAAGACAGTATCTTAATTATGGATTTTTTTTGACTGCATCCTCTTTTCTTTGGGGGGAGGGGGGGGGGGGGGGGGGCGTGGGTGGGGATGTTGGGGGGGGGGCAGGGGAGGGAGGGGGGTTTGGGGGGTCGGGTGAGGTTTGTTACCCTATCCCCCCCCCGACCCCCAACCTGGTACTATTATTAAAATCTATCCAGTGTAAGTGGATGCGCTTGTGTGTTTGTGTGTGTGCGCGTGTGTGAGTGTGCGTGTGTGTGTGTATGGTTAGGGACATACTGTAAATGTTGCAATCGCATTGGCCACTGCAGAAGGTCGAACTGTGTACATATAGCAGACCACACTATACAACCAGAAAGAACTTTATTACTACTCTGTATATAGAGAAAAAAAAAACGGATGATTAAAAAGCAACAAAAAGTAACTATGAATACTATGAAAGTGACTTCTTGTACTGCAACGGACCGCAAAGAGAAAACAAAATAAAATGTTTTGGAGTTTGTGACCTGAATGACACTCTTCTCTCTTCCTGATCGCTCTATCTCCCTCACTGTATCTCCTTTTATCTTTTTATCTCCTTCTCCTCTGTCTGTCTAGATCTTCTCCTTGCAGCGATACTGCATGGGGTATCTTAAGAAGCACAAAAGAGCGAGGAGAGAGTGAGAGGAGACGAGAGAGAGAGAGAGAGAGAGAGAGAGAGAGGGGGGCCTTTAGAAATACAGCATATACTCTTGAAAAAAAATGGGAAAGCAAGCTGATCACAATTATTATGTAAAATAATCATTACACATTGCTGATGTGTGAGTTCTGTGAGGGGCTAAACTGTCAACCGGAAGTCAGACATTTCACAGGATGTCCGACACAGTAGACAGTTTGATGATGGTTTCATCATTGCTCACAGCACGTATGAAAAACCACACTGTCATTACACAATGGAGGCATACCACTATTTGCTTTCATTGAATGTTGGTTTTACAATTTTTATTGTATTATTTGTATTTTTTTTGTTTTGTGTGTGCGTGTGTTTGCGTGTGTGTGTGTGTGTGTGTGTGTGTGTGTGTGTGTGTGTGTGTGTGTGTGTCTGTGAGTACGCGTGTGTGTGTGTTTTTTTTGTGGCACTGAGGGTTATTGTAAGCCTGCCATCTGTACGTAGTTCACATGTTCATGTCCTGCACTAGAAAATTGTCTGCCCATGTGTACACTATGACTGTGCATGTATCTTCTCACATTTGGTCCTGTGGTTTCAGCACATTATAAGCAGAGAGCCTATAGTCGCAGGACATCTAAAAGAGCACCGCCTTCTTCCTCACAGACTAATCAGATCTCAGAACAGGGGGTGCTCTTGCAGCAGCGTTCAGGTACAAGGAAGCTAGAAGAATTCAGGCTACGGTGAACGGATGTATGCCGTATATGGTCGGTCGATGGACCAATCAGGGAGCTGACCAATCAGGAGGCACAACTGAAGCCAACACTTCGGTGGAGATAATTAGCCATGAAAAGAGCAGATTATATAAACCATGTGGTCATTGATGAAGTCCATCCTTAAATTGAAAACTGCCGATGTATTAGTGTATTTCTAACGTTTCTATATTCAATTTGATGTTATTACTTTATTTTATTTAAACATATTATTTAAGACAATGCGTGGACAGATTTAACTCTACCGAGGGGCTTAGAGGTAACTTCATACGAATGATCGTCTAATCGTCGTGCCATCGTCGGCATGGACAGAATTCCCAAAACCATTTGGGACTGACGTCATGCTTTAACCATGCTGAACATGAAATTAAATCGTACGGCCCGTGTGAAGGAGGGTTTTTTTAATAAGACGGGATGTTTGATTCACAAGCAGGTTCATTGAACTCATACGCTCTTCCATATCGCTCCACAATACTTCCCACACTACAGTCTGACATTTACTTAGGGCCTGACTGACCTACTTCTCCGGAAATCCCCCCCGACCCACTCACTCACTCCCATGACAGCTTTTAGCTGGATCCTCTACCCTTGTGCTCGGAGGGTCTAGAAATGAGAGGAAGAGC
>NC_082383.1:5970249-6002749 GCF_031168955.1 Gadus macrocephalus | reverse complement strand
CCCACTTGCCCTACGTGTGTAACTGTTGGACCACTTGGTCAGGCACTTGCGCCATAAAATGCAATGATATCAAAAAAACGTTCACAAACTGTGAAAGTGTGTAACTTCATAAGACTGTTAAAAACGCACTCGAGCAAAACAAGCTTAAGAGAGACAATGGTCAGGCAATCATTCCCTCTGTTTGTAACAGCAGTCAGTGGACCCATCTCAAGCCAATCTCTGTACGCATTCTTGTTTTTTTATCTAAATGTTAAAGACAATTGTGCAGTACCCACGAACGTTTACACAACGGTTTGTTCATTATGGCTTTATATACAGGAATAACCCCAAGTTGTTGTTTTATAGCGGTTTGCTCCCTCTTGTGGACGAGATGAAAATTACAGGTGTATGCTAGCCCTTTGTCATTGTAGAAAGTGAAGTAATCTTAAATCAGTAGTAAACCTATTGAAAGGCAGTGACCAAAATGTTTCTTTTCCGCATATTGTCATAGGCTAGATTTGTAACATGAATGCAGAACAAATGTGATAAAAAAAAAATCTGTATATAAATATGGAATATTTTTTTCCTTTCAGAGAGACTAATATTTACTCATCCCATTTGTCTTATCTCATCCAACATCATAAAGGGTGTGTACAAGCACGTTGGCATTTAGGGAATGATATTTCTTTCGTTTTCCCACTGTCCATGAAAAGGGTGTGTACAAGAATAAGAAGTGCAGAGTATCGTCAAGCACATTTGCATGGTTTCGACATTCCGGTTTTTCCACTCTCCGGTGTTTCGCTTTTAAGAACAGGCCCAGTTCGACGTAAGTCTGATTCATTTGGAAACACGATGGATGAATGTAGGTGTATGGAGCAAGAGAAAACAAGCCATATTTTTTTGTATGCATATTCTGAAGAAAACCTGGCGTTGTGTATCCTTCGATCAGTGTTAATAGAGTCCATTGAGGGTGATGTGCCATGTTTTATTTTTATTTTTTATTTAACCTTTATTTTTCCAGATAAAACATTAAGAACAGTTTCTTATTTACAATATTGATCTGGTCCCATGTCCCCCAGTCTCTCTCTCCAGCATTGACAGACTGTGACCTTGCCCCACCCGTCAGAGATACTACACCATCACTTATTATTAGCTAGAAGTTAGTCCACTGAGTTGTTTTTCTTTAGTGTTGCAGATAATAATCCAGAATAAGAACTTTACCTGGTCCTACTAGTGCTGTGCGACTCAATTACAATTAGAGAATTTAGCAGACGCTTTTATCCACCGACGGCAGAGTCAACCATGCAAGGCGAAAGTCAGCTCATCAGGAGCAGTTAGGGTTAAGTGTCTTGCTCAGGGACACATCAACACTCGAACACATCAAACTAGCAACCTATCGGTTACAAGACAACTGCTCTACCTGACTCCCATCAGGTTTGACATAATTTTGAAGGAGAAGGCCTTAATTTTTCTTCTAATAACGTTCAACCAAGCGGTAGAGACAAACTTGATCATGAGAATGAGCAAACCTCCTCTCAGAACCACATCAGAGAAACCCATAGTTGGCCTCCTGACCCCCAACACTCCCCTTGTGAGGCAGAAAGTACTCTTCAGCCTGAACACGTAGATTCATTTAAATAGGTGCCGATATCAGGTTATACAGCTTTTGAAAAGACTCAATGTTAGCAAGCCTGCCGAATAACATGGAGAACATGTCTGGATCATCGCCACTAAACTTGGGAACCAATTTACGGTAGCTGATACATAAAATGACATACCATCTGAAACCTTGCCAAGATCCCGTACCTTGCCCTCCTTCACCAATGCTAGCCTACATTATTGCAGCCTCCAGCTGCAATCTATTCGTTTTTTCGTTTCTCCAATTTAAAACCAGCTTTAGTGATGGACGTAAAATAATGGGTTGAAAATGTACGATTGCCTGTAAGTGGAAAGGGACCCTTAAACTTACATGGGCCAGTTTGAAGGATGTACCTCTTAACATTAGCATCAGCTATGTTTTCAGAGAAATTACCTTGGCCTGTTGGGAAATCATTACCTTGAATTGTGTTGTGTATGTGTAATATCTCAGCTACCTCCGTGGTTGTTCTCAGCTCAGCTACCTCCGTGGTGGTTCTCATCTCAGCTACCTCCTATATCTGAGTAGAACTGCTGCTAATCACCACACTAGTGCTACAACAGGGCAAAGCATGGTCATTGGTATCGTTAGAAGTTTCAAGTTCAGTGGGAGAAGGCACAAGGAAAAAAAGAACTTTGGGAGTTTGCAGTTAACTTGCGCCCCACTTTTGCTTTTAAACATTGTCAAATCAATGTAACATTCTAATTAATAACAAGTTTCTTCAGTGTTGTTCAGCCGGTCTCTGGGCCTCTACGAATTCTCTTCTTTGCATAGGAAAATTCCTTTCCTATGGAGATGACCCGGAAGTGCTTGGAGGAAAGGTGGTTCGAATTCAAAAAATGCTTAGGAAAGGAGCCTCGATGCTTCCTTTAACCCTCCTTTAGAATAGGTTACTCTCGAGCAACCTTCGCGAAAGGAAAGGAGATAGTGGTATCCCATAATCCTTTACGGCGGCAATATTTAAAGCAACATGCCACCGACAAAGTTTATCGACTCTAGGCGAAGACGCATGAGAGAAGCGGTAAAGCAGAAGAATAGAAGAGAAGAAAATACAATTGATAATAACGGATACCAATTCCAGAAACATAATTATTTGAATTTAAATGAATTCCTTTATTGCTGGTTAGTAAGCACGTAAAATACACCATAAGAAAAGAAAATGCCAACTTCACATTTAAGAAAGACTATTTCTTAAATGGGGGGGGTATTTCAATTCAACAACCTTTTTTTTCACATTAGAATTGGCCTAAAATCAGGGATGCAAACACATGTATGACAAAAAAAGAGAGAGCTACCCGAAGTCTGAGAAAATATGACGGCATGATATCCTATTATCATGAGATAATATATGCCTAGAAAGATAAAAAATATATTAGTTACTCAGTTCAAGTGACTTTTTAAACTAAGTTAATTTATTTTCACACACACACAACCACACATCTCTGCATTGGATATGCGATCACAGGTACAGGTACTGGCAGTATAGGCCTGGCACTGTCCCTGATCTTATCTGCTGCTTAGGGGGTTTCTGGAAGAGGGTTTCGGAGAAGCTGTGCAACACTTTGTGTAGTTATTGTTCTCACTTTCCTCCGATGAACATCTGCCTTACAGTGTGCATACAGGGCATGTACACCCCTGCTGGCATAAATCATTTCTTTAATGCAGAGTGCGCATTTAGCACATCCTTTTTTCTAAATTTTTAACCTTCAGTCGACGCGACGGCAAGGGCTGTGATTGGTCCCCTAACAAAGTCATTTCCGGAATCACTTCTCTTTACTTCGAAGGCACGAGGGGTCTCAGTCAGTCAGATTAAGGAATATTGACACCTGCACGCGCGCACCGATCGACGCGCGCACCGATCGACGCGCGCACCGATCGACGCGCGCACCGATCGACGCGCGCACCGATCGACGCGCCGATCGACGCACCGATCGACGCACCGATCGACGCACCGATCGACGCACCCCCCCCACCCCCCTCGAGTAACTACCAACCCATTATCCCTCTCCCGCTCCTTCCGCCACTGCCTCGAGCACCAGAGCACTAGCAGACTGATCTGTCCAACAGCCAGAAGTGGGTCGACGGTGCCTTGGTCCATCCAAAGGGGACCCATCATGTGTCAGGGTGACGGTTCCGTCCCCAGTAACAGGTCTGCAGCCAGCAGAAAAGGGCACCAGAGGAATTATATGTAAAAGAAGATAATAGCACATGAATCACGGAACACAGTACCAGTGGATCTACATCTTAACTTCATTATTTTCGTTGATGCATTTGTTTATTACCCTTTTGAGGCCAGCCACTTGCTTACTCACACACCCACTGGCAATGTTAACATTGTAATGTTGAGTACAGCCAGTATCTTCTTACCTATTGGTTCCACTTAGCAGTGATTGTGCAGCAGTCTGCTCATGGAGAGTCCCGTCTTCTGTCGTGACCCTGAGCCAGGGAAGGAGAGACGCCAGCCACAGTTAGTATAACCTGGGTACTGTCTGAACCTATTTACTACATTCAACAACTTTTTAGCACAATTTCAAAGGTAAGTGGTACCTGCTCAGTCACTCCTTTCACTGTCTCCTTGGAGGCAGCATGAAGCACAAACAGAAACAAGTAAAAGCTCACTGTATGCCCTACTGGAAGAGTGGGAGCACCCGTCTCTCCCATCTCTCAATGAAATAACTTAAATATGATCAATTATTATTTTGTTGTATGCTAAAGAATCTGCTATTTTTTTAAATGACACTGGGCGGTAAATTGTACCTGGCATCCAGGTTAAAAGCTAAAACAGCAAATGTGATTTAGAATGAACCAAACTAAAAGTCAAATGCATGTTTCTAGTAGGAAGAGTCAAATTGAAATCTTGAGACATCATGTCACACAGATTCCATTTTCTTTTTCACCATTATTCATTTTTATAGGAATAATACTACTATGTGAAATGTGAAATGAATTCCAGAATTCTAGTTATTCTAGAATTCAGAACTAGAACGGCGGCTTGTAACGTGCTTTCAAACCTCCGATCAGATGATTGGAACATAGCATTGTGGCACCGGTTGGCGAATAAACAATACATAACACACAATAAAACAATACTACACCTATATAATAAGAAAACAAGAGATTTCAATTATTTCAACAAACTGGGGACACTCACATCGGTTTCTTTTTTTGTCGACACCACCACGCTGCGCCCGCCACCGCCAACACCACCGCCAACACCGCCACCACCACCGCCACCGGCCCAACAACAGCAATCCAAAACGCAGCTGATGGGTACATAGCAACTTCAAAAAATAGCCTCAGCTACATGTATGGCGTCATTGAATAAGACATGAAATCTCTCACTGTTCGACACTTGACGGTCACACAACTAGATAATGCAATGGAACCTGATGTCATGGAAACGTCCAACAGAAAGGGGAAAAAAACATCACCTGGCTTGGTACTTTGATCCGTGGGTGATGATTCATCTGTTTAAGTTAAGAGATCAGTTCAATGACAATGGTCAGTATATACACACACACATTGTATATGAACAGCATTGCGTATTAACAATATAAACAGCTTACTTTTCACTGAGTCCATGTCAGTCTGTTCACTTGTGTTGTTTAACTGTTGTTTAGCTATTGCAGATATGAGATCAGTTTAGTGCACAAACACACACACACACACACACACACACACACACACACACTAGAAGAAACACATCAGCTTACGTTTTCCTGGGTCTAATAAAGAGGAAGCAGAAGATGAGTGATCTGTTGACAAGTATGAAGCCATTATGAAGCAACAGGTGGCAAAATAGTAAGGCCTTAGTTAATAGTGTTACAAGCATCGCGTTTTCTCTTACCGATGACAAATTTCACGCAGAATTCTTTCAATTTGCCATCCCTATTGTAAAAGCATTTCACTTTCAGGTTTTGACAGAGTTTTTGTTGAGGGAGTTCGCCAATACCGTCAGCCAGTTTCGTCTTATGCAGATACAAAAAGAGAGTAAACATCAGACATTGTTCGGGAACAACAGTGAACAATTATTTACCATAAAATTCATGATTCAAACATAACTTTTTCAAAGAAATTCAAAGTGTTACAGGTGCAGAAGCACATTCGACCGGCGTAGCAACCCAAGCCATTGGAGAGGTATAATCCTCCTACTCACTCCTTTACTTACTGCTCTAGATGTCGAGCCTACTGTACAAAGTAAGTGAATTTGTAATTCATGATAGTATATGTTTGCAAATATCACCTCCATCTGAGATCACAAGGAACTAAACATTCAGAATTTAAAAGAAACATGCAAGTCTTTTACATTTTGTTCCATTCAGAGTTTATCATTGATGCAATACAGGAAGGTGTGTTACTTTGCATTATTTCCTTATGCACAGGCTATGGCCACACACCCTATTACACACAGTGTAAGGGCACACTCACACTAGGCAAGTTTGCCATGTCGTGTGCGCGTGTCATCTCATTAGCATCTGTACTTTGGCCACGACACACCTCTCCCAAGTGTGCCGTGGCCAAGGGACTGTTCCGTGCTGGAATACGGATGGCGTGGTCACACTAGCCAAACGTTCTAGACTTTAGTATGCAAATGAGCTCGGGCACGGGGCCGCGGCCCTAGTGTGAGTGGCCCCTAACATAAGGGATATGGCCTTATTATCATCTATTTCATAGGCTTATAGGCTGTTGTTCATCGAAAGGCAATTCGTATTAGTCCACAAACATGCGCATGATCAAATGAAACGGATCATACATGGGCCTATGTATTGAGAGAGATGCTAAAAAGAAGAATAAGCCAATTTATGGGTCTATTAAGTCTTACCTGATCGTCGGCGTAAACGTCATGCTCAACACACACTTCAACCCAAGGCCAGGGGTATTTATAATATCCATCTCCGGTTGAAATGTTTTTACATCGTATAGTTTCTTTACGGATTTCAAGGCATCCTATGGTGTCTAAAAATGCGTAAAATTTCAATTAAACCACAGCGCCAACACAGTAGAAGTGTATGCCACATCCAAAACAGAAACCATGTTATCTATATAGCGCGTCAATAAATAAATAAAAACTTTCGAAATTCCTTTCAACAATCGACGTCATTGCAGTTATTTCCAGACCCATTTCCCAAGTCCTAGGATAGGTCTAATCGGTGAACAATCTGAAAATAATCCCACAAGTGTGTCTCGTACCGCGCATCCATTTCAAGATAATTTGGCAGCGAGCTGCTCTCCTCGGACGTGATTTTGTTTGAATGTAAAAGTCCTGTAGTGTGAGCTTGGAAAATGTATTGCTTCTTACCTGAGACGGGTGGTGCGAGAGAAATTGACAGCATACAAATCATATAGAATAAACCATTCATTGTACGATTTAGCTAGGGCTAGGGCAGCTCGAGAGTCAAAGGAAATAATGAATGAATAGTCATCGGAGAGACCGACGAAACCTGCTGCCCCAGAGAAATGTGATTTATCACCCCTGGTGGCAAAACCCAGAGTAACGTGGAAGGTGAATCTGATCTGCTCTTCAATCAGGCTGGAGCGATCCTCCCTCAGATAGCAGTGATAATAAGGAGCCAGCCATGTGTCTGCAAATGTGATTTATTATTTCCAATGTTGCTCCATATATATCTATTTCTATTAACCGATATATAGAGATATCTATAGATATCTAAATTATATAGAGATCAATCTATAGAGATATCTCTATATCTATAGATATCCAGTAGATGAGTGATCTCTAGAGATAGAGATCGATCGTCCAATCTATTTACCTGGGATTAAGAGATATGACCAAATATGAGAAAATGAATGCATAACATGACCCTATTGTTTGTAAGACAAACGTTGTCGATACATGGTTGATCGCCCCTCTGCCCCCATTTAAATACAACGGCGAATAAGCAAAAATATTCACAGTAATTGCTGACATTCAAGATACGTTGCATCTTCCGACTTCTCTCGACCTGGGAATGTAACTTAGACGAGTTGAGCAAATACTTCAGCGTGACACAAGATGGCGGTAGAGGGCTGAACCTGAAAGTCTGCGTTCACGACATTGTTATGGGGTCAGAACAGTTTTTCTCAGTCGCTTTGGTACATTTCTCAGATCAGAATTGAAATTTGCAAAGCAGTAAGTGCATTACTCAAAACAATGCGTTCAAATAGCAAAACACCATGGATTACCTGCAAAAGCCAGTCTCTTGCTCAAAACCCTTAGTTCATCACTCAAAAGTAAATATCTGTTTCAATTAACATGTCAGTGCCATCAGAATGACAAGTCCTTGTGTCATTGTCTACGGATAGGACAGTCAAATTGCTTAGTCATGTTGTCAATATAACAGTGTACTCTGGAGGGATGTTCTGATGTAAACTATGGCTAAAGTTTTGAAGACACTTATTGTAAATTGTAAGTTACACCTTAGTGTATGTGGGAGATTGATTGCAAGAGAGCTTTGACTGTTTGTACTGTAATTTTTTGACAGACCATGTCATTGCTAGAAATGTGAACATAGGAAAATCTCTTTAGGGTAAACTACATGCATTGCTGTAGGAATTACAGTGCAGTCATCTTACAACTGCTGGCCCAACAGCAGTTCCTGTCTGTTGGGCCACAAATTCGTGTAACATTGTGTTGTGCTCCAGCTATATATATACTTGCCATTTCATGGTTCAGGAGATGCACCTTTGAGCTATTCCAGTACTGGTTGATCGTTGGTTGATCTCACACTTCACACATTTCCCTTCTTTAGAGAAAGTCAAGATTCACCTGGTAGCAATTGACCAATTCAGGACATATTTAGAAAAAATAACAAAAAAAGAGTCTAATGCCAGTGTATAGAAATGTATAGAAAATATGCTTGACATATTATGACAACTTGTTCAACCATTTTGCATGTAAAGACTTATGCAATGAACTAATACCTAAATGTTGTGGGGGTGAGACTATTCCATAGAGACCATTACAATACATTTTGATCAACATGACATCAGCAATTGATAATGTAGGAAAGAGCACGAAGTGTGGCGTGAGAGCGTGTGCATGGGTTGAAACAGAACAAAAAGTTGGATGAACTACTGGGCCAACCGCTGTAGGCCGTAGGACCCAGCGGTAGCTCTTAAACTACCAAAACAACATCAAGACTAAACTACAAAATAAAGCTGGGAAAACTAGACTACCAGAGCTCCTCTAAAATAAATAGAAATACAAAAGGCTGTATCAGACGGCAGGCTGAGAGACTTCACACTGTGGGCTGACTCTCACAAGTCACAGTAAGCAATGTTCAAACAACAATTCCATCTCTGAATGCATTTCAGGAAGTAGGTGTTTCAATGTAAACAGAAATGAAACCCTGCACAGTCATTTCTGAAAGCTCTACCAACGCAAAATGTCCCACTCCATGCTCAAAAATTGAAATCCTGCCCGGGAGTTACCCGGGCAACCCCAACACGGTCTCTAACTGTTGCAAGCCCCCACCCTCCCTCAAATTGTTTGAGTTCCTTTGTATATATTTATAACTTTCCAACTGGACATTTGCCAGCCCTCCTTAACTTTATAATACATATTTTTTTAATTTACATGCAAATCTTGAAGAATGCATTATAGAAAGTGCAATGTACTTAAGATTTAGCAGAAAGCTAAATCTAAACTTAGAAAGCTAAATATCTTTCTCATGTGAATATAAGTCTCTCCTATACCATTGTACTATTTTCATATAATTGCATACTTCAACAATCGTGTCTAACGCCAGACCTCACCTCAATCTACATTGAGATTTGGGTTGAATCCCATTACTTGGCTCGCTTCAAAATCTCAGCCCTAACCCTCGCTGTTGCGCGTTCACGCACCGTGGAGCCATGTCCTAATATCAGTTTAAAGGTAGCTTAAGGGGTAGGGGGAGGGCTAACATCCCCTCAAAATTGAGATTTTCGATGGGCACCCTCAAAGCGCTTCAGTTCTGACTTGCTCCCACAATACCTTGCGAGAAAACGGAAAATCAAGAAATATCCTAGACAAGATGGAGGGCGAAAAGATGCGACAGGATTGGAAAAACACAAATGTAAGTGTTTTCTCTGTAATTAACTAGTAATTATTTTTTTATTATACTCTGCAGCCCGGCCGCGGGCTTCGAAGCCCGGCCGCGGACTCTCGGAAGATCGCGAAAGTCTGTGGCCGACTTTCGCGGAAGATCGCGAAAGTCCGCGGCCGACTTTCGCGGGCCGCCCGACCCCGGTTCTCGGCCGGGCTGCAGACCGGGCTGCATACGACCGGGCTGGATATCATGTCGTATGATATCCAGATCTTCCATGTTCTAGTGACTCCAGGTTAAAAATAAGCTTTATACTAATATATTATATTATATTAGTAATATTCTATAAGTAATATTATATATACTAATATATTATATTATATTAGTAATATTCTATAAGTATTATTATACTAATATATTATATTATATTAGTAATATTACATGGTTAATCAATGTATTTTTTGGCAGTACTATATTGTGTACATAGCTATTATATATTGTACATAACATATGGCCATATCAACCAGTTCTGGCATATAATTCCTATTTCCTTCTTATTCGTTTTCTTTCAGGACTTCGTTGAGTCCACTGCCACCAGCCCCCCCCCACCTCTCCCTCATGCTCCTCCACCCGTCCCCAGGCACCTCTTCCACCACCCCAGACACCCCTTCCAAGAGGAGAGTGCCAGGGGGCAGGCGAGGCATGAGGAGAGCGAGGCAAAGTCGGCGGAATGGTGGAGAAGATGTGATTCTCCACCATTCTCTCAAAAGCTGAGAGAGAGAGTGTGTGTGTGTGTGTATTTTTAGGTGTGCGTGTGTGTGTATTTTTAGATGAGTGTGTGTGTATTTTTAGATGAGTGTGTGTGTATTTTTAGATGGGTGGTTCAGTGGTTCTTATTTAAATAAAGTGTTTCTTCTAGTGTTCTTGTTCATAACCGATTATTATCTAAGGGTGCACTCACACTAGGCCATCTGGCCGTGGCCGTGGCCGTTTTAGCACCTAACCGTGCTCAAATCTGCCAGTGTGAGTGTGGCCAGTCTGGCCAGGCCGGGCCAATTTGGCCACTTGGGAGAGGTGTGCTGCTACGGCACGGGCCGCTACGGTACAGATGCTAATGAGCCGACACGCGCTACGCAACCTGAGCTGGATGACATATAGTCAATGCGACGACCACGGACATAATAAAGGCGACGAGCCTTCTTTCCCATTAAACGGTAAACATCGCGTCAAGCGGTTCCACTGTTGGTGTGTTCTCTGTGTTGTTGTCCATTGTTGTTAAAACTCTGACTGGCGGCAGACTTTATTATGGTCCATGCAGCGGACGCTTGGTGATGACGTGTTACGACGTGATGACGTATGTACAAGAGCCTTCCGTGGCCAGGCCACAGCTGCGACGGCCAACGGCCACGGCCAGATGGCCTAGTGTGAGTGCAGGCCAGAGAACAATGGGGCCATTTGAGCACGGTTAGGTGTGAAAACGGCCAACGGCCACGGCCAGATGGCCTAGTGTGAGTGCACCCTAATACCACCTTTAACATGTAGCTAAGTGACATTCAAAATAAAGGTATATTACGAGGGACAAATAGTATGATGTTTTTTTTAACACTTTATTTAAACATGCCAATTACAAAATATAAATACCATTTCAGGTTAAACATCTTTACAATGGGTCTTGCTCGTTGCCCGAGACAATGGCAGCCAGTCTGTCTCTTGTAACATTACCAGGGGTCTGGTTATCTGCTAGGGGGCACGGGGAGGCCATGATGAGATCACAGGGTAGGGTTGTCCCATTTGGTAGGGGATCGGTTAGGGGTAGCAATGAGCAATGAGCATGAGCAATGAGGGTTAGGGTTGAGATGTAGGGTTGAGACAGTGAGCAAAGAAACGGGATTGGGCCTTGGTCTGGGAACCACACATTAATTTTCTCGTATTTAAGGCGTGGTTTACGAATGCCCAGAGTACGAATGTCTATCAAATGCGTTTGTACGTAGCTCATAGCCAATCGTATCAATTAAACCATCTTGCGTTCTTAACTACTTAGAACACTATCTAAGGCTGCATCGAAAGGCAACTTTGCATCTGCAACCAGATGCATGTCTAACCAGGGTTAGACATCAGCAGACATTGGGGTGCGAACCCAGTCAATTTGGCCGGACTAGACTATCTTGAATATCGTGCTTGTTGCTAACAGTACTCTAGTATAACTACTACTTCTACTACTACTTTACTGCTATACTTCTAATGCAAAATTATGCAGTTAACGTAATAAACACATGCATAAACAAAAAAGTGTCATGGTCTGTCTGTTTCCTTGTCTTGTTTTGGTGTGTTACCTGTTTTACTTTGCTATCGGTCTTGTTTCTCCCCATGTCAGGTATCCCTCCTGTGTGATTACTGCTCCCTCCCTAATGTGTCTCAGCTGTTACTCGTTGCGTGCCCTGTGTGTGTTTGGTATTTAAGCCCTTGTCTTTCCTTTGTTCCTGGTCGGATCATTTTAGTTTGTGGTGAGTTCTGTCCTGTGTGTCACCCGTGTCACCCGTGTCACCCGTGTCACCCGTGTCACCCGTGTCACCCGTGTCACCCGTGTCACCCGTGTCCCTTGCCTTTTTGAGTTGATAAATTATCCTTTTACTCGAACTGTCTGCGTTTGGGTCCTACCTGCCTGCCTGCCACCCGCTAACCGTGACAAAAAGATATCCAAATACATGTAATAAATCGCTTTGAAACCCTTCAGTCTTTCCTCCCCATTGCCCTGTGGTTCAAAATGGTGTTACCATTCCAACAATTTATTGTCAGTAGTTAGGAACGCACTGCTTTGATCCACAACACTAGAACAAATTAACTATTTCATCAAGACGATAAGATCGAATCTTTATCATTGAAAACTCTCTTACATCTTCTTAACCATTGAAATAATCATAGTTTAGCCAATTTTACAAAGTGCAATATATGGCTCCTGGTCACATACCCATGTCCTGATGGTGTCTGATCACCATCGTCGGGTCTGTCCAGTTCAGTTAACTCCAGTCCTTGGTTCTGGGTTGGCCTACAGGATGATTTCAATATCAAAGTGATGGACAACAGAATTAATGGACGTAAAATACAACCACAAATCAGAGTAATGTATCCGATACATACCTGACAAGAAAATCTCAAACAGTTTATTAATGTATATACCAAAGTCAGCAAATAGGGCTTGTACAGCAGACAGCATCATGGGATTTTTTGTTGGCGATACTGGCCGTATATCAACGTAAATATATCGTAATCTACTGTAACATAGTTTTGCCGAGGTGGCATGAGAAACGCTGTTGCAGTTTGAAGCACTACAATTTCTCTCTCATTTTCGCAATGTAAGAAAATCATTTCACAATTAACTAGTAAACAATGAACAAAAAAACATTACTACAAACAGAATGACTATCATTCCAATGCTCCTATGCTTGCAAAATGGAGGTGGTCATTGTGATGTGACGTTGCAATGAACAAGCCCTATGAACTCTGGTTTGAAAGGGTGTGGACTGAATTCTCCCCCCCCCCCCCCCCCCCCCTTTCTGTTGTGGGTAGTTTGTACTTCCTTGCTTCATTGCTTCAGCTGCACCCTCGCCCTCATGTGAGTGGCAGGTCTTGTCCACGTGCGTGTTAAAAGTAAAAAGATTTCGGTTGTTTATCAATTAAAGTTCCTCAACTTAATTAAGTGGCATCCAGGTTAAAAGCTAAAACAGCAAATGTGATGATTTGAATAAACAAAACTAAAAGTCAAATGCATGTTACTAGTAGGAAGAGTCAAATTGTAATCTTCAGACATCATGTCACACAGATTCAAAGCAGCCATCTTGGTGCTTTTTCACCATTATTCATTTTTATACAAACAATTACTACTATGTGAAATATGCAATGTGAGAATTCAGAACTAGAACGGCGGCTTGTAACTTGCTTTCAGAAACTCAGATCACATGATTTGGAACATAGCATTGTGGCACCGGTTGACAAATAAACAATACATAATAACACACAATAAAACAATACTACACCTACACAATAAGAAAACAAGAGATTTCAACTATTTTAACAAACTCGGGGCACTCACATCGGTTTCTTTTTTCGTAGACACCACCACGCTGCGCCCGCCACCGCCAACACCACCGCCACCGGCCCACCAACAGTAATCCAAAGCGCAGCTGATGGGTACATAGCAACTTCAAAAAATAGCCTCAGCTACATGTATGGCATCATTGAATATGACATGAAATCTCTCACTGTTCGACACTTGACGGTCACACAACTAGATAATGCAATGGAACCTGATGTCATGGAAACGTCCAACAGAAAGGGGAAAAAAAACATCACCTGGCTTGGTACGTTGATCCGTGGGTGATGGTTCATCTGTTTAAGTTAAGAGATCAGTTCAATGACAATGGTCAGTATATATACACACACACATTGTATATGAACAGCATTGCGTATTAACAATATAAACAGCTTACTTTTCACTGAGTCCATGTCAGTCTGTTCACTTGTGTTGTTTAACTGTTGTTTAGCTATTGCAGATATGAGATCAGTTTAGTGCACACACATACACACACACACACACACACACACACACACACACACACACACACACACACACACACACACACTAGAAGAAACACATCAGCTTACGTCTTCCTGGGTCTGATAAAGAGGAAGCATCTGAATCTGTTGAACACGAGTGTTTAGTTGAAAAGTATATGTGAAGTTATTATAAAGCAACCGGTGAGTAAATAGGTAGGCCTTAGTAATAGTGTCACAACTTAAAAGCATTGATTTTTCTCTTACCGGTGACAAATTCCCTGCAGATCTCATCCACATTTACAGTGCCATTCATTTCGTAGATGCATCTCACAGTCAGGTTTCGACACTGTGTTAGTTTAGGGAGTGTTGCGTTAGGATGTTTGGCCAGTAGTATCTTAAGCAGATACAAAAAGAGAGTAACCATCAGACATTGTTCGGGAGGAACAGTAAACAATGAATTACCATACACTACATTCAAATAAAACTTCTACACAAAAAGGAAGGTGTGTTACTTTGCATTGTTTCCTTATGCACAGGCTGGCCACACAGCCTCAGGTAGTTTAGCTGATTAAAATAAGGAATATGGTCTTATTATCATCTATTTAATTGGCTTAGGCTGTTGTTCATCGAAAGGCAATTAGGCATTAGGCATATTCGTATTTGTCCACAAACATATTGTTCAAATTAAACAGATCAGACATGTAGGCATAGGCCTATATATTGAGAAAGATGCTAAGAAGAAAAATAAGCCAATTTATGGGTCTAGCAAGACTTACCGGCTGATTGTCGGCGTAGACTTCAAGATCTTTACACACTTTACCCGGAGGCAGAGACCAGGGGTATTTATAATATCCATCTCCGGTTGAAATGTTTTTACATTGCATAGTAATTACCACAGGGGTTCCAAGGCAAATGTTTCCTAGAAATGCGTCAAATGCAAATGAAATCCTATCTAGCGCTAGTCAATAAATAAATAACAACTTCCGACATTCCTTTCAACGATCACCGGCAAAGCTCACACTACAGGACTTTTACCATACTTCCAGACCCATTTCCAAGTCATAGTAGCCTATAGGTCTAATCTTTGAACAATCTGAAAACATCCCACAAGTGTGTCCGGTACCGAGCCTCATCCATTTCAAGTTCATTTGACAGCGAGCTGCTCTCCTCGGACGGGATTTTGTTTAAATGTAAAAGTCCTGTAGTGTGAGTTTGGAAAGAATATTGCTTCTTACCTGATACGGGTGGTGCGAGAGAAATGGACAGAATACAAATCATATAGAATAAACCATTCATTGTACGATTTAGCTAGAGCTAGGGCAGCTCGGGAGTCAACGGAAACAGGGCTCTCAAGTTTTGAACTGAGTTCAGAGTGAGATTTTAGCGTACAAATGTGTCCACAGACAATGGTGACTAATGTATGATAGTAAGCATTATTGGCCCTTAACACTAATATTCAGAAACAACACTCCCTCAAAAGGCTGTTGTTTTAAGCAACCCCAGAAGACAGGCATAAACTTTCCCCTGAACTTTTAAACGTTGCAAACCTGCAAAGACATACAGGAGCGGTGCAGTCATTCATTCTCCGGACCGCTTTGTGATCTGGTGCCACACCCTGTTATTCAATGCACCACCCCTTCTCTTTTCAGTTATTACGGACACGCCACTGCATCAAATATTAATGTGGCATTCATTCCAATGCTTAAAATATATCTGTTGCATTCAGTAGGCCAATGCTGTGGTAAAGCGTGTAAAGTATGACCAAGTGTTTCTTTCCTTTCAATAGATAGAACTTTATCAATCCCCTGTAGGAGAAATTTGTAAATGCGGAAATAATGAATGAATAGTCATCGCATCGGAGAGACCGCGACGACACCTGTCTGCAGCCCCAGAGAAATGTGATTTATATGTATTTATTTATATTTATATCTCTATATCTATATATATCTACAGTATATACAGATGAGTATCTCTAGATAGAGATCGATCGTCCAATCTATTTACCTGGGATTAAGAGATATGACCATTTGATAACTACCATCAATATGGGAAAATTAATGCATAACATGACCCTATTGTATGTCGATACATGTTTGATCGCCCCTCTGTCTGTGCCCATGTAAATACAACGGCGATCGGCGAATAAGCAAAAAGATTCACAGTAATTGCTGACATTCAAGACACGTTGCATCTTCCGTTCTTTCTCTCGAACTGGGACTGTGACTCGAGTTGAGCAAATACACAAGATGGCGGTAGAGGGCTGAACCTGAAAGTCTATTCAATACTATTTTATATTCATGAAGTGAAGTAGGCTCCATTCAAATGAGTGTATTACTTTTTCTTAATTGTGCCAAAATTACAATTAACTCAAAAATGTTAGACAGTGGTTAAAGATATGGTCTAATTTTGAAGTTTAAGGGGGGGAAATCGATATACATATATATATATAAAATAAAAAGGGCCACATTTGTGTGTGGCCTGCAACATAAATAAGAAAATTGGAACATAGATGTGTTTGTGGATATGTAAATGGAGGGGGGATAGAGGGAGCACACAACATTCTGACTTACTGACTCCTGGGGGTGCTGAGAGAAAGTCTATATGATGACGTCATTATAAATGCTGCGCAATATATTCATTGTTTTCGCATTAATTTGGCCAGCAACATTTTACACCAGTTTTAGAATGTTTTACACAACAGACATTGTGGAAACCAACGTCAAAGCAAGTGGCAAAGTGATAATTGAAAAAACCAACTAAATCGAACCATTAGATGAGCCCTCATGAGATTGGGATAACAATCTAGCCCTAAAGGCAGAAAGAACAGTGGAGACGGTAGTGGACCTCAGAAAATCTCCAGCTCCACTAGCCCCCATCATGCATCATGGTTCCCCAGTGAACACTGTCGAATCATATCCCTTCCTGGGGACAGTCATCTCCCAAGACCTCAAGTGGGAATCAAATATCAGCTCCCTCACTAAGAAAGCCCACCAGAGAATCTACTTTCTTCGGCAGCTAAGGAAATGCAACCGCTCTTGTCAATGCTGACCTCATCACCCCCTCCCCCCCCAACATACACACACACACACACCGTTAAAAATATACTTTTTAATGTACAGTTAATAATTAATTTACCAAGGGGCTGTATTTAAAACTACAAAAATAATACAAATCAAATCAAACAAATTTGACGGAAATCGAACTATGCCCAGCTGGTAGGGTTGGTGTGTAGTAGGGCCCGACCGATTTATCGGCCTGCCGATTTAATCGGCCGATTATAGCCTTTTTGAAAATAATCGGCATCGGCCAAAAAGACGCCGATTACAACCGATTTATTTTTTTTTATTTATTTTTTTTATAAATGTTATTGCGATTAGTATCCTGCAGATTGCGCTCCTACTCGCCTTGCTAACTAACAACTTTAGCTGGAGTAAAAAAGAGGAGATTGAATTTTACCATACAACATGAAAGCACGCTCGCTCAGGCAGCTGCGCGCTCACCTCACCAATGTACACAAGACGCGTTGTTTGAGCATGTTGTGCCTGTTTTTCTTTAGGTCCCAGGCCATGTTAATTTGTTATACTGTAGACTCTAACGGTGAGACCATAATGCTCAGCACGCACGTGTAAGTCACTGCTCACGAGCGCAGCACATTGGGTTATTTATTTTACATTTTAGTTATTAGTTAGTTATTTATTTTACATTTTACATTACACTCATTTTTGACTGTAAATGTATTCTAAAACACTCAAAGGTTCTGCATTCAATTCACATATTCGTCCAAAGTGTTTAAAGTATATACTACAGCTCTTTTTAAACGGAACCTCAAAACCCATCTCTTTAAAAGAGCATTCAGCTAAACTTTCTTTGAGGTTCCCCCTTTTTTAATAGTTTTTTGGTATTTTTTTCTCTGAAGCACTTTGAGATTCTTGAATATAAAGTGCAGTATAAATAAAATGAATTATTATTATTATTATTATTATTATATTTAAGGTATCAAAAACTACGTTTTATGTTTTTTTTTTTTTTTTTTAAATCGGCCAATTAAATCGTAATCGTAATTTTTCTCTGAAAATAATCGGCATCGGCACTCAAAAATCAATATCGGTCGGGCCCTAGTGTGTAGTTGGCATTTTATTTTCTTATGGTGTATTTTATGTGCTTACTAACCAGCAATAAATGAATTAATTTGTATTCAAATAATTATGTTTCTGTAATTGGTATCCGTTATCATCAATTGTATTTTCTTCTCTTCTATTCTTCTGCTTTCCCGCATCTCTCATGCGTCTTTGCGTAGAGTCGGTTAACTTCGTCGATGGCATGTTGCTTTAAATATTGCCGCCGTAAAGGAATATGGGATACCACTATGTCCTTTCCTTTCGCAAAGGAAGCTCAGGAGTATAAAGGAGGGTTAAAGGAAGCATCAAGGCTCCTTTTAGAATTTGAGCATTTTTAGAATTCGAACCACTTCCGGGGTCATCTCCATAGGAAGGGAATTTCCTATGCAAAAAAAGAGAATTCGTAGAGGCCCCTGGTTTAAAAAAATGTGTTTGCAGGTATCCAAAATTCCGGGTTTGTCTGGACGGTCGGACCAAACGTACAAGACTGTGTGGACGGGGCCAAAGCCAATACTTCAATACAATTTTCGCCCTCAATCTTTACAATCTCCATTCAAACGTGTTTTCCCTCCTGTATGAAAAAATAAATAAAAACAGGTTAGTACAGTTATAACGCCACTATCAAATATCAACCAATGAAACCAAAAAAGAAATAAATAAAATGTTCAGGCCTCGATAACTATTTTAACGACACATTAACAAAATCATGTTTAATAATAGAAGTATAAGGTTGAGGATGGGTTGAATCATAAGATCAGTAGGCCCAGCATGGCAATGCCTCAGACACATGTGCATATGACTATGCACATGCCTTGCTTTATATCGGTTGGCAGCCGAAGACGTAGGCTGTGAGCCTCGCACGTGACCTGACAACAATTGAGTGCATTCCTCGTACAACAGGTCCCACCCGATGCGATATCATAACCGTAACATCACCGTTTTCAAATCATGCTTGAAGAGAGATTCAAAACGCTTGTAAAGTAGGCCTACTTTCAGCGGTGCAGTCTACATTCTCCGGACCGCTTTGTGATCTGGTGCCACACCCTGTTATTCAATGCACCACCCCTTCTCTTTTCAGTTATTACGGACACGCCACTGCATCAAATACTTCCTTCCCATAGAAATACCTACAGGAGCCAAAGGACTAGGGTGCCCAACAGCCGGATCTGATTCGACGCCACCTTTACTTACCAGAGGCATCGGGCATGGTCACGGTCACATCATCTGTAGCAGCGCTGTAGTCAGCAGAAAAAGCCCCCGGACGAAATCCATGTCAACAAAGACATAGAACAAGAGGCACTGAACATCGTATGTGGCATCTTCATCTCCATTACTTTATTTTAATTATTTTACTAGTTTGTTTACTTCCCTTTTTGCCACTGACTATGCTGTTGTGTCAACTGAATTGTCACTTTGGGGTTAATTACGTATTTACTTACTTACTACTTACTTGCTTAATAAAATGGGCACTGGCAATGTAAACATTGTAATGTTTAGTACAGCCAGTATCTTCTTACCTACTGGTTCCACTTAGCAGTGATTGTGCTTCAGGTTGTGCCGCAGTCTGCTCAGGGAGAGCCCCGTCTTCAGTCCTGACCCTGAGCCAGGGAAGGAGAGACGCCAGCCACAGTTAGTATAATCCTGGTACTGTCTGAACCTCCATTCAACAACTTTTTAGCACAATTAAAACTGTCTCCTGACAGACAGCATGAAGGGCAAACAGAAAGAAGTACAGGCGCACATTATGACCTACTGGAAGAGTGGGAGCAGATGCAACCAACCAAAGCATCTAATATTGACTTCAGATACATGTCATTAAGGGGCAGGTAGGGGTCAGACATCAGCAGCCATTGGGGTGCGAACCCAGTCAATTTGTCTAGACTAGACTATTGTGACTGTCGTGCTTGTTACTAGTAGTACTCTATTATAACTACTACTTCTACTACTGCTAAACATCTACTAACGCACAATTATGCAGTTTACGTAACAAACACATACATAAACAAAAAAGATACCCATATTCATGTAATAAATCCCGTAATTAGGTTCAAAATGGCGCTAACTTTCCAGCAATGTATTACCTGTAGTTAGGAACGCACTGCTTTGATCATCAAAAAATCTTCGTAAAACGGAGGTCCTGACTCACTTTGATGACATAAAAGAACCCGAGGCACTTAACGCAAAGAGTAGGGGATTCCTGGTGTCCTGGGTAAAACTGCCTAACCAGGCTCATTCAATCTGCCCCCTCTAATCATAACCGTTCTGTCGCCGATTGGCTGCCGTCCATCACCCATGTGGGTGCTACACATTGGTGGTGGTTAGTGAGGTCCCTCCTTTCACTGTAAAGCACTTTTGATTGGACAAAAAAGCGCTATTTAAATTCTATCAATTATAAGTAGTAGTATTATCAACATTAGAAAAAATTGACTAATTCAGCAAGACAATAATATCTTACCATTGCAAACTCTCTAACAACTTAACAAATTAAATAATCATAGTTCAGCCAATTTTACAAAGTTCAGGGGTCTCATTTATAAAACTCTGCGTTGGATCGTTACTAAAAGTGTACGTACGCCCAAAAGCCAAGTTTTGCGCGCGCCAAAAAATATTCAGACTTATAAAACCCTGCATACGCACACCTCTAAGCAATCTTTGCTGTATAAATCACAGAGTGCCTACAAGTGTGCGCAGCTGAATCAGCTTCACTTTCCGCCCTGTACACGCCCCTTTTTAACCATAAATAGTCAATGCATACGGCCTCATGAATGCGATCTGCATATAAAACAGACTCAGATGGAAGTATTATGTCTGGTCGGAAAGAATGGCAGAAGGTCTGAGAAAAGCAAAAAAGCGTGTGGAGACACTTGTGGGTGAGGTGGAGGCCCGAAAAGTAGTTTCGTTCGGCCGTCACGGGATTGGGATCACTAACAACAAAAAGCAGAGTCATAGCAACATGTTGCTGCAGCAGTGAACTCAGTGGCACGGAGCGCACAGTCCCAGAATTAAAAAAGAAGTGGTCTGACATTAAGGTACACATTTTTATGTACCAATAAATCATTATGGTCCCTGAAGACCCTCTCCCTCCAAATCCTGCCATTTGCATGGTCCTCCAGCAGTGACAGCAGTGCCATGGTGCAGCATTACGCACGGGGCTCACCGCTGTATTCATAGGGTTACGGTAATAAGACTGACCGAGAACACCTTGGATTATCAGTTTGTAATCACCCACGTAAAATGTTCTTGAACATAGCCCCTTTTTAATGCCTGATTTGTCATGAAAAGCATCAAGAGGAACAGACAATAATATAACAATTGTGAGTATGTGGCTTGGTTTTCCACACTTGGGATTTAATTGACATTTGATTATGTGTTTACAGTGTCACATAAAAATATTATGTGATTGACACATGTTGGACAGATGCTTTATTCCATGCAGTTGCCCCGTCAGTGGACAGTATGGAGTGACGGGATAAAATATAGAGAATTTAGATTTTGAATTTTCATTTTGATTCTAAGGAAATGTTTCTGGAGTTATAACTGAGAAATAACGCAGTTGACTTAAATTATTCTGATCACATCAATTTAACACATGATACGGGTTGAAATTAAACTTATGAAGTGCGATGATAAAACATAATCGTTCACCACCACCCCGTCTGTGTCGCCAATTCTCCTTTTCCTCCAAACCATGTGTACGCATGGGTCAGAGTTTGCTTAGGGCTGCGCACATTCTCCCGTCAAGTTAGTTTTTTATAGATCACAACCTTGGCGTGGAAAGTCATCTACGCCACTTTCAGCCCCGTTTTGTGCATACGCAACGGTTATAAATGAGACCCCAGAACATGGCACCTGGTTACATACACATTTCCTGGTGCTGACTTATAACCATCGTTAGGTCCGTTCATTGACAGGTAACTCCTGGCTCTGGTTCCTGGTTTGCCTACTGGATGAATTCAATATCAATGTAATGGGCAACAGGATATATGGACCTAAAATAACAATAACATATCACAGAGTAATGTATCCGATACAAAGCTAACAAGTTTCTTGTCAGGAAAATCTCAAACTGTATATTATACCAAAGTCAGCAAATAGGGCTTGTACAGCAGACTGCATCATGGGAATTTTCGTAGGCGATACTCAGCTGTATATCGACGTAAATGTATACGTTACTGAAAACATATTTTTTCTGAATTGGCATGAAAATGCTGGGGCAGTTTGAACCACCATTTCTCTCTCATTTTCGCAATAAAGAAAATCATTTCACGAATAACTAGTAAACAATGAACAAAAGAAAATTACTACCAACAGAATGACTATCATTCCAATGCTCCTATGCTTGCAAAAAAATGAGGTGGTCATTGTGATGTAGTTAGTTAGTTAGTTAGTTAGGCCTTTAAGTTCCCAAAGGAACATAGGCCATCGACAAAACCCCTCCATCCTCTCCTGTCTTGGGCCCTCCGCTCCAGTTGAGGCCAGGACAGCCCTTCTTTCTTCATTTCCTGTTCTGTGGTTCTTCTCCAGGTGGTTCTCGGTCTGCCTCTCTTCCTCTTGCCCTGTGGGTTCCAGGTTAGGGCTTGCTTAGTGATTGACTTCTGTCTTCTGAGTGTATGGCCTATCCACTTCCATTTCCTCCTCCGGATTTGGTTTTCTATTGTTTCTTGTTTGGTGAGTTCCCACAGGTTGGCGTTTGAGATGGTGTTGGGCCAGTAGATTCCCAGGAGGCGTCTGAGGCACCGGTTGGTGAAAGTCTGCAGCTTATTGAGTATGTTAGTGGTGGTCTTCCAGGTTTCAGAGCCATATAGAAGGGTGGACTTGACGTTTGAGTTGAAGATTCATCATTGTGATGTGACATTGCAATAAACAAGCCCTATGAACTCTGGTTTGTTAGGGTGTGGACTGAATCCTCCCCCCCTCCCTTTCTGTTGTTGGTAGTTTGTACTTCCTTGAAGTCAAGAATTCAGCTGCACCCTCGCCCTCATGTGAGTGGAATGTCTTGTCCACGTAAGTGTTAGAACTAAAAATATTTCTGTTGTCTATCAATTTATGTTTAAGTTCCTCAAAAAATAAAGTGGCATCCAGTTAATAAGCTAATGTGATGATTTGAATAAACAAAACTAATAGTCTAATGCATGTTTCTAGTATGAAGAGTCTAATTGTAATCTTCAGACATCATGTCACACAGATTCCAAGCAACCATCTTGGGAAATGTGAAACGTGAAATTAATTCCAGAGAATTCAGAACTAGAATGGCGTCTTGTAACGTTGGCAAATAAACAACACATAATAAGGATAGTTGTACTAAATCAGATTGCACACACAATATAAAACACAATTGAACAATAACACACCTACACAATGAAAAAATTGATTGTGTGGACACTCACGTCTGTTTCTTCTTTCGTCGACAGAGCCACGCCACCAACAGCACCAACAGCACCAACAGCAGTAGCACCACCGCCAACGGCACACCAACACTAACCGCAGCTGATGGGTATATATCAACTCAAGAAATAGCCTCAGTTACATGTATGGCGTCATTGAATATGACATGAAATCTCTCACTGTTGCGACACTTGACGGCCACACAACTAGATAATGTAATAAAACCTGATGTCATGGAAACGTCCAACAGAAAGGGGTAAAAAAACATAAACTGGCTGGGTACTTTGAGCCGTGTTTGATGTTTGATGGTCAGTATACACACATGTATATAAACAGCATTGCGTGTAAACAATATAAACAGCTTACTTTTCACTGAGTCTGTGTCAGCCGGTTCACTTGTGTTGTTTAACTGTTGTTTAGCTATTGGAAGTAAAGTGAAACAAAGAAAGTGACACAATTCACCTGCCAACATACAAAACCATCCCTGGTGTGTGTGTGTGTGCGTGTGCGTGTGCGTGTGTGTGTGTGTGTGTGTGTGTGTGTGTGTGTGTGTTTGTGTGTGTGTGTGTTTGTTTCTTCTAGTGACTAGAAGAAACACATCCGCTTACGTTTTCCTGGGTCTGATAAAGAGGAAGCATCTGAAACTGTCGAAGATGAGCGGTCAGTTGACAAGTATGAAGCTATTAGGAAGCAACAGGTGACTAAATAGACCTTAGTTAATAGTGTTACAAGCATGGATTTTTCTCTTACCAGTGCCAAATCTCTTGCAGATTTCACTTCTCCTTCGTCTGAAGCATTTCACAATCAGATTCAAACATTGATCTTGTATGGGCAATGTCTTGTCATCAAGAATTTCCTTTACTGTCTAAGCAAAAAAAACAATTGGATAGACATGATTCCAGTAAAACGTTATCAAATACAATTAAAAGTATCACAGATTTAGAAGCTGCATGCGTCTACAGTTTACCCTTTATATGACTCGTATTAAGCCTACTATGCAAACATGGGTGACATATTCATTTGAGAGCTTATATGGCCCATTTCATTTCTAGAATGCTAAGAGAAATAAAGTCGATCATGGCTTCAGACAGTTTGATCTAACCTGATTATCGTAGTAGATTTCAAGTTGGTCGCACACTTCATCGAAGGGGTACTTATATCCACCGTTGACGGTAATGTTTTTACATTGTACAGGTACCTCTTCGGGGGGTTTTAGACAGTATATGTGGTCTAAAAACGAGATAGGGTTATTGTTAGATTATACATGACTTTTTATGAATGTAAAATGTTAATATAACTGTATCCAACACGGTCACTATTATGCTATCGACTGCAGCAGTTTATACATAAATAAACATTGCAACATTCCTTTAAATGATCGTAGGCCAATTCCACAGTTCACTTTAAGCACGTGTCTAGCCTACATCCAGACTAATTTAACAAAGTTAATCTGAGAAATGAATACAAGTGTGTAAAACCGGGTTTTTGTTAAGATGTCAAAGTCCTGTATGGGGAGTTTGGAAGGTATCTTCCTTCTTACCTGTTTCGAGTGATGTGAGAGAGACTGACAGAATAATAGTCATATAAAATAAACCATTCATTGTACTCCTCGGCTTGGACTGGTGTTGTAATGGACGAAGGTTCCACGCGCTGTTTAAAAGTGACCGTAGCAGGCTCAACGGCCGCCCACGATTCTTATTCGGAAATGAAAGCGACCGATCCTGATTGGCCAATCCCTTCGCAGTAAAGCTTGGATGATGTGAACAAGGATAAGTAAGGATTCTCAAGAAGTAGCCTATAGCCTGATGTATATAAGTCAGTCAATGAAATGAAATCAAGTGCAAAAATATTTGCATATAATGAGTCATAACTGCTATGACGCCCAATAATTTTGTGAAAGTTTGCATATCACTCCGTGCCTGGAAGTAGAAACTATTACAAAGTATAAAAGTAGTTGTATAAAAGCAATAGCACAGTTCACTGAAGCCTAAAAATATGTTGAATGATGGAGAGGGTGTAAATGTTGTTACTCCGGGAGTGAGCAAGGCGATGGAGAGACTAACGAAAGCTTAGGCACACGGTGAGTGAACTGCTGCATAGGATAAATTACAGGTGTAAGTACCATATCGGCTCGGCTTCCAGATCGGCTCGGGGTCCGTCGTCTGCTGATTACGTTACACAATATCATTGGCTGTACGCTTGAATGGGCGTACATTGTGATTGGCTGTACGTCGGACAGTTGTGATTGGCTGTTTTGTGCTGTAGCTCTGGCTGTAGTCATAGCAACCACGAGGCAACAGCGAGCACATGTGTGAGCACGAGTAGGTCTGACCAGAGCTCTGGGTCTGACTATGGCTAGTTTCGGTTTGTGTTGCCAGATTGGGCATATGTCCCGCTTTTCCAGCCTAACGTGATTCAAAGTAGCCAAATCAGGCTGAAAATGTGCCCAATCTGGCAACACGGACGGTGTAAATACCATATCGGCTCGGCTTCCAGATCGGCTCGGGGTCCGTCGTCTGCTGATTACGTCACACAATATACTATCTACAGCAATAAGGTTTTTTATGGCTTAAATTAAAGAGCCTGTAATGATCTTTCATTTTGAACATAGACCATTCCCAACCTATCTGTATGGATAGTTTTCTTCTAAAAACAAAACATCCCTCAGAATCATCTTGGCTGTTAAGATAAGCCGTCCGTGTTGCCAGATTGGGCACATTTTCAGCCTGATTTGCCTACTTTGAATCACGATAGGCTGGAAAAACGGGACATATGCCCAATCTGGCAACACAAACCGAAACTAGACATAGACCTACACGTGCTCACTACAGCCAGAGCTACAGCACAAAACAGCCAATCACAACTGTCCGACGTACAGCCAATCACAATGTACGCCCATTCAAGCGTACAGCCAATGATATTGTGTAACGTAATCAGCAGATGACGGACCCCGAGCCGATCTGGAAGCCAAGCCGATATGGTTTTTACAACGGCTTATCTTAACAGCCAAGATGATTCCGAGGGATGTTTTGTTTTTAGAAGAAAACTATCCATACAGATAGGTTGGGAATGGTCTATGTTCAAAATGAAAGATCATTACAGGCTCTTTAATTTAAGCCATAAAAAACCTTATTGCTGTAGATAGCTATTGTGTGACGTAATCAGCAGACGACGGAACCCGAGCCGATCTGGAAGCCGAGCCGATATGGTACTTACACCGGCGAACCGCTCTAGCCGAGCCTTCTCTCGGAGGGACGTGTGTTGCATAGCGACCGTCGTGCATTTTGAAGGCAGCCAGGAGGGACTACTTTTTTGTATTCTTCAAAAAAACAGCTACTTTGACTTTCTTGTTTTTTTTAAATGTAATGTGTCTATTACTTTCGTTTTTCCATAATAGTAACCGTTGTATAAAAGCAATAGCTCACTTCAGTCAGTGGCATGTGCTCATTATACCGCTGTGAAGGGGGTCGCCGGCCCTCCGCTGCGCGTCGGGGCCGGACAACGCCCCCTAACAGTGGTATAATGAGCACATACCACAGCCTGGCGTGATCTATTGCTTAATTATACAACGGGGGGCCTGAATCCAGCGATCTGATTGGTTCCTAACTGTTGTATAATGAGCGTATACATAACTGCTATGACGCCCAATCATTTTGTGAAAGTATCACTCCGCGCCTTGAAGTGGAAAGTGTCAAAGAATACAACCGTATTTTTACTAGTGTGTGTGTGTGTGAAGTCATTTTGCCATAATTTTAACAGTTGTATAAAAGCAATAGCACAGTTCACTGAAGTCTAAAATCGGCGAGTGAACTGCTCCATAGGATAAATTGCCGGCGAACCGCTCTATCGGAGCCTTCTCTCGGAGGGACGCTAAAGTGTGTTGCATAGCGACCGTCGATGCATAGCGACAGCCAGGAGGGACTACTTTTTGGTAGTCTTTAATAAAACGGCTACTTTGACTTTCTTGGTTTCTTTTTAAATGTAGTGTGTCTATGACTTTCGTTTCGCCATAACAGTAACCGTTGTATAAAAGCAATAGATCACTTCAGTCAGTGGCATGTGCTCATTATACCACTGTGAAGGGGGTCGCCGGCCCTCCGCTGCGCGTCGGGGCCGGACAACGCCCCTTAACAGTGGTATAATGAGCACATACCACAGCATGGCGTGATCTATTGCTTAAATATAACCTATTGTCAGTTGTAATGTAGAGTTAAAGTGAGGTTAACTAGCAAACTTCCGAACTGAAATAATGTGTACGTTCTTCTTTTGGGTCCGATTCAGTGAGTCATGTAACCTGTCAAGACGGCCAGGCAAAATGAAAAGGTCATAATTCAGACTTCCTTTGAGGCAAATTAAAGTAGGCCTACAGCCTTGGTTAATTTCACTTGGAATTCTAGCGGGTAGCTAAGCTCAAATCACCATATAGTCTGTTCCTTTAAAGGGGTAGTTCGGAATTTTGGACATAGGGCCTGATTCCCAAGTGAGCATTGGTATTCTATATCACTGGAGACAGTTTTCAACACATTTCATTCATTCCTTCTAGTTGCAGAGTTCGCTCGTGCTAGGCTAGCGCACGGCAACGGGCAATGCTAGCCTGCTATTAAAAACAGTCTTACCCACTCCACAGTACACCCGAGGTAAATCGATTATAACGCCAGACTATAGATTTAAATGTCTGTGTTGATAGAATAATGTTAGAAATAAAACTAACCTTGCATCGCATGAATCATCGAGGGACTACTTTCTCAGCAGAAGCGGGATTTTACTATGCGCTGGTTAGGTTTGTAACCGAATCACGACAGAAGAACGTAAACAGAGAAGCGTGGGACAGAAGCGCAATTGAACGACTAGGCAACATGGTGGTTCAGTGTGCTTTTAGAAATTGTAGAAATAAACGCTACTAATGGGCACCACACAAAGTTTCCACCAATTTCCAGTGCGAGATCAAGAAAGGACTCAACTGTGGCTTGTTGCTGCTGGCTTGGACATCAAAACACCGGCTCGTACATGTACGGTTCGTTGGATACAACAAATTCCTCATAATCGTCTTCAAAAGCAGATGCATCGCTAACTCCTCCAAACGTGTCCATATCTTGTTAATTGAATACGCTAATAGAATTCCTTCGTTCACTGTACTCCGCGTTTGTAGCAATGACAGCGGCAGGTAAAAAAAAACTAGAGTCGGTAACCTAGGCATCAGTCCGCCGCTGCCGTAGCCTACTACCAGGAATATAACACTGCTGCTGAGACCCAGCAATTCCCTCAAAATGCAATGCAATGCAAGGTTGGTTTTATTTCTAACATTATTCTATAAACAGACATTTAAATTTATAGTCTGTCGTTATAATTGATTTACCTCGGGTGTACTGTGGAGTGGGTAACACTGTTTTTAATAGCAGGCTAGCATTGCCCGTTGACGTGCGCTAGCCTAGCACGAGCGAACTCTGCAACTAGAAGGACTGAATGAAATGTGTTGAAAACTGTCTCCAGTGATATAGAATACCAATGCTCACTTGGGAATCAGGCCCTATGTCCAAAATTCCGAACAACCCCTTTAAGTTATGTTTTTCAAAAGTTTATGAACACTTATTCCCATGTGGGTTACCGCAATCTACCATAGTTATATATATTTTTTCACATTATTTTCACTGTTACAATTAGTTATGATGTGCAGTTGCATTGCAACACATGCACACTCCGTACCTGAAACGTTTGTATGTGACTTCCGAGTTGCGCGAGAGTTGACACAAGATGGCGGTAGAGGGCTGAACCTGAAGCTCATGTGGACGAAGATATAGCCTATTCAAGTCTATGTTATATTCATGAAGTGAAGTAGGCAACATTCAAATTGCGGTATTACCTTTTCTTAGTGCTTGTTGTTGTTTTTGCTTTTTCAATAGTGCTTGATTATAATGACGCAAATAGGACAAGGTAGGCCTATATGTGTTTTTGTGTTTGCATTTTGTTTTATTTAGAATACGGCCTATGAAGAGCAGATGTTTAATGAACACAGGCTTCTCAAATATCTTTCTCTCCCTCTCTCTCTCTCTCTCTCTCTCTCTCTCTCTCTCTCTCTCTCTCTCTCTCTCTCTCTCTCTCTCTCTCTCTCTCTCTCTCTCTCTCTCTCTCTCTCACAAACAGACACATGAGCACACACTGTAGATGAAGCAGAAGCCGCCTCCATGCCAGGCGCTTCGTTTAACCGGCACGCTCTCTGGTCCATCGAGAAAACACAGAGCGCGGCCTGTGTCCCCTGAGGGTGCCCCTGCAGGTCTCTCCTCCACTTGTCCACTTCCCCTTCCCCTGTCTCCTCTGCTCCTCAACTTCACTATTCCCTGAAAAAAACAACACCTCTCCCTCTCACGAGTGGGTGACGTCGAATCGTGCTGTGATGTTTTGCTCACTCTCTCATGTGGTTTGGAAAGTTTGCATTGCCTCCGTCAGACTCATTTCCCTATCGCGGAGAATGCAAAGCGACCGGGTGATCCCTGACGAGGGGCCTCAGCGTGCAGCGTCTCGGCCATGACTTTGGTCGAACACATACATTCTTCGTTGTTGTGAGCGACAGATTATGGTGAAGATAGAGATAAATGTAATTGAAGTCAGCGGGGTAAAGGTTCGACTTCTTCGGGAGTCCAAACACCCTATAACCACCTCTAGCTCATATAACTTATGAGCTTTTGCGTCGTTTGTTGTGTCATTTCTTGTAATATTGTTATATAGTATGGCTCCCTTCAGGCAATACATAGGCCCAATCCCATTTCTACCCCTTCCCCCTTCCCCTTACCCCTTCAAAACAAGGGGGAGGGGTAAGGGGAAGGGGTAAGGGGTACAAATGGGATTGGGCCATACTGTACATTCCTCCCACCCCACATAGAACAACAGCACAACAACAACAACAATGTGTTACAAGGTACTTTGGCTTGTGGTGGCTGAGAGAGCTGGGGGATAAACTGAGCTGGGATGGAGAGCACAGGGTTGGGGGGGGGGGGGGGGGGGGGGTGTTGCACTATCCAATCATCAGACCCGTTTTTTCCACAGATATCGAGTGACGGTGGGAGGCATGCATATCCTGCCTCCCGTCCTCCCTGCCAGAAAGAGCCCCTTCACTGCATAAACAGGGAGAGAGAGGGAGGGAGAGAGAGGGAGAGAGTGAGAGAGAGAGAGAGAGAGAGAGAGAGAGAGAGAGAGAGAGAGAGAGAGAGAGAGAGAGAGAGAGAGAGAGAGAGAGAGTGAGAGAGAGAGAGAGAGAGAGAGAGAGAGAGAGAGAGAGAGAGAGAGAGAGGGGGGGGAGAGAGAGAGGGAGGGAGTAAAAGAGATACAGAGAGAGAGAGAGAGGGAGGGGGGAGAAATAGAGAGACAGAGAGAGGGAGAGAGAGAGGGAGTGATAAAGATAGATACAGAGAGAGGGAGAAAGAAAGAGACAGAGAGCAAGAGAGAGAGAGAAGGAGGCAGACAGAGAGATACGGAGAGATAAAGCGATAGAGAGGGAGATAGAGTAAGAGGGAGAGAGAGACGGAGCGGGAGAATTATAAGGAGAGTGGAAGAGTTAGAGAGGAAGGGAGAGAGTGAGGGAGGGAGAGAGGTGCGAGAGAGAGGAAGGAAGGGAGAGAGAGGGGAGAGAGGAAGGGAGAGAGATAGAGAGGAAGGGAGGGAGAGAGGAAGGAAGAGAGTAAGAGGGAGAGAGAGTGGGAGGGAGGGAAGATGAGAGAGAGAGAGAGAGAGAGATAGAGGGGGGAGAGAGAGTAGTGCAATGACGCAGGAAGACTCGAAAAACAGACACACAGAGCCAAGAACACACATCTCTCCCAAGGTCCGCACTCACAAAAAGAAAACAACCCCCCAAAAAAGTCCACTGTTAAGCTCTTAGCAGATGTAAATACCAACCAGGGCCTCTGAGGTAAATAAATACATCCCTCTCTCTCTCTCGCTCTCTCTTGCTCTGTTCCGTCCCTGTCTCTCTCTTTCTCTGTCTCTTTCTGTCTCTCTCTTGCTATGTCTCTGGCTCTATCTGTCTCTCTCTTGCTATGTCCCTCTCTCCCACTCTGTCCCTCTCACTCTGTCTCTGTCTCTCTCATGTTGTCCTCCTCTCTTTCCATTGACACAGAGTTAGCGATGGATGGAGGTGGTGGGGGGAGGAGGTAAGGGTGGAGGCAGGATAGGGTGGAGGGAGGTAAAGGTAGCTGGGGTAAGGATGGAGGGAGGTAGGGGGTACGGTAAGGAGGTAAGGGTGGAGGCAGGATAGGGTGGAGGGAGGTAAAGGTGGCTGGGGTAAGGATGGAGGGAGGTAGGGGGTACGGTAAGGAGGTAAGGGTTGAGGCAGGATAGGGTGGAGGGAGGTAAAGGTGGATGGGGTAAGGGTGGAGGGAGGTAGGGAATGAAGATAGGGTTATTGGCTGGAGATTTCGTTGGAGCACCACGTCTGACCACTATACCGCTGTGAACCCCCCAACGCAGAGATCCATTTGGGTCGGCAGTGCAGAGGTGGGACAACATCGGTGGAATCCCGAGCAGTGGTGGAACAAAAGGCCCCCCAGCAGCCTGCCGGGGGCCAGTGTAAGCACGGACCTCCACTGAGGTCTCACCGGCGGCTTTTAAAAACAACCACAACCAAAATAGTACCGATGACGCCTTGTATGAAAATAGTACACACCCCCCCGATGCAGGTCTCTGTGGCTGTGTGTGTGCGCGCGTGTTTATGCGCGTGTGTGTGTGTGTGTGTGTGCGTGCGTGTTTGTGCACATGTGTGTGTGTGTGTGGGGGGTAGATGGATGACATAGGGCACTAAACAGCACCTTTGGCTG